>NW_023495357.1:0-29236 GCF_904425465.1 Colossoma macropomum
GACAACATAGAAAACATTACGTTACGCTTTTCTGGAGACCGTAAATTTCACTGCTGAGAGCTGTTTACAGTTAATTACTCTAAAGAATCGCACTGTAAATCTGTACAGTGAATCACTGTATTACTGTAAAAAACACCAGAAACATCACTGCAGTCTATCAGCTGCGATGCGATTATTAATCGATTATCGACGCAGCTTTTTTTCTATACAGGATTTCTGTTTTTTGGTACTTTTACAGTAAAGTATCTGTGATGATCCGTAATGAATTTACTTCATATATATTTCAGTAATAAATCAAACAGAAGCGATGAGGCTGAACTGGAAGGCTCTCATTCGCTGCTCCTGTTTGGAGCTCATGCGGCGCTGCTGCCGCTCATCTGTGATAAAATGCGCTGTTACAGTGAAATAAGATCCTGTGGTGATGAACGTCCCGCAGCGCGTTACAGCGGTTCTACCGCTCATTCAGGGATTCTAGAACTTGGTTCTGGTCTCGTTGTAGAGAGAGTGTGTGTGTATATATGTGTGTGTGGTGGGCGCTGAATCCGGGCTCCAAAGTGTCCAACACAGCGCGAAATCCCTGGTTCTCAACGACCGAGAACGGACACAAATCCTTGGCAGTAAAAGTTGTGATAGAGTCTGTAATTCGCCTCCGAGTCGGGTGGAAGTTTGGACGTCGCTCGCTCGATGGTCCTCTGGCTGGAGCGAGTACAGCCGTACGGAAAACGGGTGGAAGCGTGTAATATTGTTTCTCATGTTTTCGTTTCTCTTTCTAATTTAAATGTAATAAATAAATCGTTCAAATTGATTGGATTCAGCTCAGTTTGATTTCTAACTGAACGTAGTCTGTTTTATTATATTAGTTATTTAGTAAATATTAATTAACCCCGCCCCACTTTTTACCGTGTACAGCCATAATTAACGCTGTAGTCTTTACTAGCCTTCATAGCATCCAGAGTGATTTACAGTAGACGGTAATGTAGTGTGGACTGGATCTCCTGCTGGGGTGCTGTATTATTGACGGTGTTTTCTTGGGGGAAGCTTGTTCAGTTTTACAGTAAACACTCTTTTTCAGCTGGAAATGATCCCAGAATTTGTGAGACAGTAATAATCACCCATGTGAAACACAGTCAGCTGAATATAATTATGTGGATTAAACGAAGTTTGGATGTAAAGAATTTGCATCAATGTTTTTTAGTAATGAGGAATCGTTTCATCTCTAACTGGCGCTGAACTCCAAACAGAGTTACTCCTGCGGCAGAGTCTGCTTTTCACATCCTTCTCCTGCGTGTGGAAGATTTAGCTTTAATCCAAATAAATTATCGGACATGTTGAGATTCTAAAAACACGCTCAGTCGATTTTACTGCAGGGAGTTTAAGCTTTTAATGTTATTTTTAATTTAAAATGGATTTTACACACAAATTTCCAGTTCACACCCGAGAAAATGACATATTTACAAGTAAAATGCATTTTTACAAGAGCTGAATTATTACTTGTTGATGGAAATATTAATTTTTCTTCTTGATTAAAAATTAAAAACATCTTCACCGAACAATTTACTGACGTCAGCGCTTCAAATTCGCAGCTCTGATTCTGACCATTTTAGTTTTCTTTGATTCTTTGTTTTCGTTCCATTTGACAGGTCTTTAATATGTATGAGCTCATTTACATGTGCATTTTGATTGGCTCTTGCCCAGGACTGCGCACTAATTACAAACACGTGTTTTTTTTTTTTTTGTTTGTTTTAATATATATTTGTTGTAATTGCAAACAAACAAATGTTCTAAGAGAACATCAATCAAAAACCATCAATAGTAGAATAAACACCAAACAGAATTAATAAAATAAGAAAAAACAACCCCCAGCTTACAAACACTATTTCATATAAAAATATCCAAAGATCCACATTAATCTTGTGTTTTGACAGTTTTCATATCGTTAGAACCAGAAATCGTTTTCAGGTATTTTTTGGCTTCATTAACAAATAAAACTAAAGGCCGTTTGATGTGAATCTTCGTTTATGAATATAGAAATGTAGCCAGTAATAAAACCAGAGTGACTCTAGTTTCTGTGTCTTGTTGGAGGAGATCTTTATAAACCCAAAGAGAAGCGTTACTGTCAGTTTCCTGTTTTATAAAAGAACAAATATCTTTCTGAAATGAGTGAAACTCTCAGGAGTTCATCAGAAAAAGAGCCGTTATCATCTACACTCTCTAATATCTGTACAAGTCTGGAGATATTAATAATATTTATGTACGAATTTAAAAGACATTCTTTGACTTTATTAACAAGGAAGTATTTGGGGGGCAAATTCCATGTTTTTCCAGTGAAGCTCACCCAGATTATTCCAACAGGAACCTCCATGTGGAACCAGGACTGCTTTCTTTCTGGAACAAAGTCCGTACTGTCCGGTTATTGATCCGGTCTTGAGGAAGGTGACCGGTCCTCCAATGTCAGTGACCCCGGGGTCTAAAGACACTGAGGCTGAGGTCCTTTTAAAGGCGCTGTATCGCCTGATTGAACTGCATGACTAACAGTGGAAACTCTGTGTCTGTAAAACTCAGTGTTTTATTAAATCAGCATCAGAACTGAATCACTGACTGACTGGAGACACACGAGCAGCCCAGAAACCAGAGTCTGGCTTTCTCTAATATACTGCAGCTCTGCTGTTCATACAGAATATCTGTGGAGGAAAAATGATGTTTATGAATGAAAATGTCGCCCCCCTCCGGTTCTGTACAGACCACCACTCACACGAACTCCAGCTCCAGGAGTTCAACTGGAGACCACGTGACACCTTCCACCAATCAGAACTGCCGCAGAGATCAGCCTCAGGAATTCTAATCAGCTTCACCTGGTCATCTTCAGACTGACTGACCAGCGCTGAGAGCAGCACTGCGTCTGTTCACACAGCCAGACGTGCCGTTTCCGGTCAGCACTTCCGTCCTATTAGAACTTTTTGTTGGTATTTTTGGCTGCGTTTTGGCCGGTTCTGTTCTCTGGGTGTCCCTTTGTGACTGGACATCTCTATTACTGACCCGTGCATGTTTCTGATCGCGGTTCTGGATTATCTTTTTCTAGTAAAGCCTCGAGTCGTTTCATCATTTAGTCTGACTCCTTTTGCAGCGTCACACAAACTCCATTAAAGAAGCTTCTGTCTGTGAAAGATTAACAGCTTCAAAGGGCTTTTATCAGTAATATAGTTACACCATAAAACTACATTAAAGCCTCCAATGTAGAGAAAATGACATTGGGAATGAAAATCTGTATGGAGGTTGGGTTTCTGGGGTCGATCTTATCCAAATTATTTTAAAAGAACTGTTCAGGGTTAAAAAGTCTAGAACATAAAGACCGCTGTGATATGAATTCATCATTATTTCCTAATATAATGATGCTTATTTCTCCAAACATAACTAAACAGTAGATTATCGGTTGTTTTACAGCTCTGCTGATTCTCGTCAAGGGGCGGAGCTAAGTGAGTGGAGATGCTCTCAGCTCTGGTCTAAAGGATTCTTCCTCTCAGTGAAAAGTATCTGCAGCCCCTGCATTAGATTTCTTTTGCTCTTATCAATGACAGGAATACAGTTGTCTGATCATCTGATCCCAGCATCCTTCATAACAATGACTCCAAGGTATGTGACTGAATCTTTCACCAGTGGATCACCAATAGATTGTGAGTCGGACTCTTTTAAGGCAAGTTCACATTTTCAGTATTTAAATGAGCCCAGATGCTCTAGAAAGTGTTTGAATTAAGGCAGGAGCTACAGGCCCCTGTGAGACGTCCTTCAGACTGAAAGTATGTTGTATCATCTGCGAGTTGCTAATAAGCACAGCTTTGTCCACAATCTGAATACCTGTATATTTGAAGGGTTATATTTGATAAAGTAATTTAAGAGCTGAGTAAACAATAAGAGATAAGGAGACGCCAGTTAGCCGTGTTTAATACCACCCTGCAAATAAGATCTTGGAGAAATGCCTGAGTTCGGTTTCATAGAGCAGTTACAGCTTTTATACCTCGTCTTAATAAAATGACAAAAATAATATCCAAATCTCTCTAAAGCAGGGAAAATAAAATGATGCTCCAGCGTATCGAATATTCATAAAAATCTAAGAGAATGAAGCTTTTATCCTGGCAGTAATCAATAATCAATGAGCTATAAAACCAGCCTGATACTGTTAGATACATGTCTGTGTCTCATGAAGCCACATTGAGTCTTATCAATAATATTATTTAAGACAGCTTTAATATATTTCACCAAAATCACTGTGTTTAAAAGGCAGTTTGGGGGGCAGTTGTTAGTAGAACGGGGGTCCTTCTGGACTTTAGTGTCAGTAAACCTTGAGTTGAGGTGGAAGCTTTAACGTTTGGAAACATTCTGTAAATAATTCTAGCAGAACCAGAGCGAGACGGTCAGAAATGTCCTACAGAGTTCTGAAATTAGGCCGTCCCTCCAGGGACCGGTTGGGTTTTAAGCACTCGATTGCACAGATAACATCTCCCAGTGTAACTGACCTATCACAGACTGTATACACTGACAAATGGACTCATACATTCAGATTCATATCATTTACTATAAAAATTGAAACAAAGCTTTGCTGTTTTCTTTTGATCATTTGTACCAACTCTGTCACTATTTAATCCCTGAACTGCACTATTTCAAATATACAATAAGCTGTTTTGCTCGTCCTCCTCCAACCATCCTCCTCTGGATCTTACAAGAGCTGTTCAGCCTTTGTCTTATACACGTCATCCAACTTAGTTTGAAAATTTCTTCAATCTAACTTCTCATCCTCTGTAAGATTGTCTGAGTTTTTGTGTAACCATGGCAGCATTTGAAATAATTCTCTTCATTGTTTTTTCATACAAGCCAAAAACTCCCATCCTCTCTTAAAAACTGCTGCTTCATATTTTAGAAGCTCCCAGTTAGTCAAAACATCTCATTTACAGCCTTGTGTCAAAAACGCTGTAGATCAACTTTGACTTATAATATTTTAGTTATTTAGTTTCCAGTGTGATCCCAGCCCCCTAGTGATGTTGGCAGAACATAACGTAATCTGTATTGATGTAGCTTTGTGATCTGTTAATGGAGTAGTAAGAATATAAACTTTGATTTGTTAATTCAAACAACTGGAAATCAGCTACAAGTCGATACGTGACGTCTCCTTTTGTTACTCCACGTAACGAGGAGGCCATCTGTCTAATGAACGATTTCACGTTATTTTAAAATCACCTCCAAATACAATTAAAGCATTTACTGACCTCATGATCCACAAAGTGAGTGTCCAAAACTTGAAACAACTCATTTTCCGGTCTTGAATTGTAACCATGAATGTACGGAAGAAGAAAAACAGCATCTTTAACTTCGACGACCAAAATAACAATGACCAGATTTGGACCTTTTTACCATGTATTTACTCTGTAGTCCTGGAAACAAGAAGAAAAGTGCTGTGACTCTGTGTGAAGATCAGAGACTCAGACGAGTGTTTTAAAGGCGGCGCTGCAGAAGGTTCGTCCACTCTACTGACCATTAAAGGGATTCTGAGAAGAACTAGTTTATTGGAAAAGACCAAAATGATCAGAACAGTTAAAATAAGAAGAGGATGACCAGCTAAAGGGTGGACGGAGACAATCAGAGGAATCATGATCCAGCCATTCAGAAGCCTGAAGACCCAAACAGAAGACAGGACATTCTGGAGAAACACCATCCATATGGTCACCAGGAGTCTTGACAGCACTTAATAACATTAATAGTAATACATTGAGGGGAAACAAGTATTCAGACTTTTGTTTTTGTTATTTAATAAGCTTCTAGTGCACAAATCCTCTGATTTACACACAGAATGTCTGTTGACCTATGAATGTGAATAAAAAGTATGTATTCAAAAGCATAAACAAAAACAAAACTGATGGTGAGGAAAGAACTGAGACACTATATTAAAATAAACATGGAGCTGATAAAATGGATGATGAGGAACAAGGAGGTGGTCATAATGTTGTGGCTGATTGGTGTATTTAAATATCATCACTGGTTTGCTGCTCAATATGTAAGATTCTGTGATTTTGTGTGATTTGGGTGGAGTTGTACTGAGAACACTGTGATCTGATCAATACTATCAGATATTCCTGATCACTGAGCTCATCACTGCACTGTGTACAGTAAAGTTAAACACTGTTCTTATAAAGTACCTTATGGTCATATTTAACGCTGTGTTTCCTCATCAGGTTCCTGAATAAACTCTGAGTGTAAAACAGTGTTTTAACAGCAGCTGATCTCACTGCATATTTCAGACACCACTGACTCTCTCTGATTCTCTCAGACTCACTCTGACTCACAGTGACTCACTCTGACTTGCTCTAATTCACTCTGACTTACTCTGTCACTCTGACTCACTTGGACTCACTCTCTCACTCCCTCTCACTCCCTCTGACTCCCTCTGACTCAGTCTGACTCGCTCTGATTCTCTCAGACTCAGTCTGACTCACTCTGAGTCACTCACAGTCCAGAGCGGATGGCTGGATGGTTTAAGTCATTAGTCAGTTCAGTGAAAGATCCACCCAGAGGTGAGCCCTGCTGTGTTAAACCTGTTACACAACTTACTGATTCTGATTTTTAAGCAAATCATATATAAACCTGTAATTTGTCCTCTGATGTAGAAATAGTGAAGTACTCGGTCGGTGTGGCAGGAAAAACACTGAACTCTCATCAGGACTTCATAAGAATTCTGTCTGTAACCCCTGAAAGAGGCGCCAGTGAAGGAGTGTGACGTCATTTCTGGACATACTGTTGGTGAATGGAGAAGGAACATTACAGCAGCACTGCAGAAAGTTCAGAATTGATCAGGTATCCATTTTCAGAATCAGTTTATTATGAATCAGTACTTTGGAAGGTTTTTAAGGTACCATATTTTGGGATATAGCCAGGGATGGGGAGTAGCTAAGTAGCGCGCTACTTTTTGTAGCTAACTACAAATATGCAGCTAATAGCTGTAGCTGCTACAGTTGTATGAAATGTAAACTTTTCACTACAATTTCGCTACAGGCTTCAGTCAATCTACACAAAATCTGAACCACAGAACGCGGCCGTTAACGGGGCTGGTGGCGACTGTGCAATCCTGACTGAGCCGCGGACAGTTCAAGCAAACGGTCACGCACTGATCACCCCTTATTACAGTAAGCTTAGCTCAGGAGTCGCAACCCAAATGTTAAGAAGAGCCATTTTGTCCAAAAATGAAACCACCATGGGAGCCGCAACACTTTATATCCGTTTTACCATCTTAACTGTAAATAAGTCTCAGTATGTGCTGATGTGCTGGAACAAGCTAACAAATATATAAACGAAAATGCAGACTTACTCTGCTTTAACCTTTAGGTCAGTTGTAGCCGCTTTTCTCGCATCTCAGTCAGGAAACTTTTATGCAAAAGTGCAACAGTTTCTTGTAAAATGTCTCTCAATGCTCGACTTTTTATGAGGCTGAAGTCGCTTCTCATTCGCCAGCTTCTCATTCGCCAGCTTCTCATTAGAATTGTCCAGTTCCACCTTAAATGGAGCCTGAGGTGCTGGACTGTACTGCTGAAATGGGACAATTCAAACGAGAAACTGACATCACGACTTGGTGTTTGTCAGTTGCAGATTAAACGTATCAGGAAACCAGCTGGAGTGATTATAAACGCTAGTAAGTCCATTTGTCTCCAAATTATCAGTGTTCGTCTTAAGTCTCTCTGTGCAGTTTCGTTAGCTACTAGGCGAGATTGTTGTCTGTGTTGCTATGGTGACCAGCAGTCAAAGTCAAGTCAAGTTTATTTATATAGCGCTTTTTACAACGGGTGTTATTACAAAGCAGCTTTACAGAAAAATCCGGTCTGAGCCCCCATGAGCGTCGCCAATGGAGACAGTGGCAGGGAAAACTCCCTAAGAGTAAGAGGAAGAAACACTGAGAGGAACCAAGACTCCAAAGGGGAACCCATCCTCCTCTGGACCACACTGGACAGTAACCAGCGTCAGTATAAAATATTATAATGCAGAAACGGGAAAAACAGGAGGAGCAACAGTTAATAAGATAGTTTGAGTTCATGCAGCAGCAGGAGGGTCAGTTCATGAGGGTGAGGAGCAGGTCAGCCAGCAGAGATGGAGCTCTGGTGGCTCTGGCAGCTCTGGGGGCTCACTTGTGGCGACTCAGGCAGATGTCGCTTAGGGGCTCAAATAAATGGAGAGAGAGAGAGAGAGAGAGAGAGAGAGAGAGAGAGAGAGAGAGAGAGATTGATGAACAGGACAGGTCAGGTCAGTTTATGGAGAGATATTAGTAAGTTAATAGTGCAGCAACTGATATTAGTAAAATGCTTGTGCAAACAGTTCAGTTTTGAGTCTAGTTTTAAATGTAGTGTCTCTGAATTTTGGGGCTACGTAGGAAAATGCTCGACCCCCAATTTTTGAACATTGTGTATGTAATAAATACATTTGCAATATATATATATATGTAGCAGGTGTAATAATTTACTTTAATTAATTCATTTACATATATTTATATACATTTTTTATTTAAATTTAAATTACATTATTTGTTATTAGTTTCACTTGAAATCCCTTCCTTAAGTTCTACCTTGCAAGTTCTTAACTGTTCTTCATGGCTTATGGGAGTACGTATGTGTTTTGTCCTTTCTCAGCACCTGTAGTTTTTCTCCCTTTGTCGTGTTGGCGCTGTTTTTTTTCAGTCTGCAGTGAACTTGACTGAGAGAGGTGCGTTTGTGAAGTGCTCTGTTCTAATAACTCATTGTAGTGTTTTAAGATGGAGTTTTTGTGAGTATATTTGTGTATTTTACCACTATGAATATAGCGACATGAACTACAGAGGTGCAAGTAACGTTTTTGAGCTATAATATTTTTTTTTAGTAGAGCGATAAAATGGTTAATATGCTTAGTGTTTTAGCTCCCCCCTGTGGTAGTTGAAGGGCGTTTTGCTTCCTTGCCTTTGTGCCTTATATTCGTATTGTTTCTTTTGCTAGGCATTATCTGAGAAGCTATTGACGCCAATTTATCATTCTGCTTTTTTCTAAATGATTTGTACACAGGTGAGTACTCCCATAGCCTTGTTTGAAACGTTAGTTAAAGTGCTTATTTTCAGTGGATGTACTGTGTGGTTAAAATGGCGGACGCCATGTGAGTTTTTTTATATTTTTTCTCTTTTTTTTTTTCTTTTCCCCCTTTTTCTGTTGAATAAATAATTCTAGATACACCTATTCATCAGCTGATTTATGGTAGATTTATAAGAAATGCAGAGGGGAAACCTCTGCGATGTCATGTTAAGAAAACCTACTGAGTTTGCACTACAGTTTTATTATGTATATGCTCAGTTGTATGTATCTGTGTCAGAGTGTGTTCCATGGTAATATAGTGTGTTTTTAATATTGAAAATTATTACTGATTGGAAATTAATGTGACACATAATAATTACTGCTTATGGCTTACAGTCGGTTTAATAACTATATGCCTATATAGATATATATACTATTATATGTATGTATTTTTTTTTTGTGCAGCTGAGTCTGCAGTGAACCTGACTGAGAGAGGCATTATCTGAGAAGCTATTGACGCCAATTTATCATTCTGCTTTGTTCTAAATGATTTGTACACAGAAATACACACAGACTGAAGCTGATATCCGGTGTCCTGAGTTTTATTAGAATCCCATACACAACGCAGATGACGGGGGAGTAGCAGAAGGGGAACTCTGGCTACATACATATATATATATATATATATATATA
Source organism: Colossoma macropomum (assembly GCF_904425465.1). NCBI lineage: Eukaryota > Metazoa > Chordata > Actinopteri > Characiformes > Serrasalmidae > Colossoma > Colossoma macropomum. The sequence continues at coordinate 9,762 of NW_023495357.1, forward strand.
TATACATATATATATATATATATATATATGTGTATATATATATATATATATATATATATATATATATATATATGTATGTATATATATGTGTATATATATATGTGTATATATATATATATGTATATATATGTATATCTATATATATATATATATATATAAAATTTCTTTTTTTTTCAGCTAGTAAATACACTGTCAGAAATGAAGGTTCTATGCAGGAACATTTTTCGTTCATCAAAGTACAAACAGTGTAAATGTTCCTGCAAAGGTTCAACAGTGGTTTTAAGGTCTGATTGTGAGAACATATCATTTAGTTATGTTCCCTGACTAAAGGTACTGAGATGGACCTATGAGGGTTCCACCCCAGTGACGAGAGGAGAAAGGTTCATGCGCCTCTTAACGCTGCTGACGTCAGAAGTACGAAAGTGTGTCGAATTTCGAATATAAAACCGTGGTTTCATGTTTTTGTGCTTTATTTCCCGATATTTTCCACGGCCATCGATCGCTTTGAACCTAATATATTCCCTATATTCCCTGTTTGATTGTTGTATAGATACGTGTTGGTTACTTCACTGGTTAGCCACATCCATATGCTTGCTCCACACACGTTACTGTTCCCACACTCACCTCTAGACCAGCCGTTTGTGAGAAAGTAACGTTTGGGGGCTCGTCCAGGACAGATCTGTGAGCTGTGTGTTGGTGTGTGGCTTGGCACTGGTGTGGTAGCTATATGTTTGCGAGCAATGTGGCAACTTTTGATTTACAGACGTTTGTTGCTTCACCTAGTCTAGAAATTGTTGACAAGTGTTGTAAGGATGATTTACTGGCGATAGCTGTGCGTTGTGACGTTCAGATACCTAAACAGTCCATTAAGAAAGACATTAGGAGTAAGGTCATTGTTAAGCTGAGGGAGTTAGGTGTTTTAGGAAGCCCCCCACCTGTTGATACTGTGGGTGAGAGTGATGTTGAGAAGGTGGTAACTCCTCTTGCTGGTGTATCTGGGGACCAAGCTGAGCAAGCTAAACCTTAACAGGATGTCTGAACAACCCTGCCTCGTTTGGCCCTTTTTCTCCTCTGTCTTCAGGTTCACTTGAGGAGGCTCGTGCCAAGGTGCTCATTACACATCTCCAATTGGAGGCTCAGGAAAAAGCACAAGCACAAAAAGCAGAGCTGTAATTTAAGTTGGTTGTCCAGAGGATGGAGCTTGAGGTTGATCGGGAGGTCTGGATGTGGGAATTAGAAATACAAGCAATGAAAATTGCTTCTGGACCCATTGCCCAGTCGGAGAACGCACTGCCAGCTCCTCCTTCTCCACTAGGGTCTTGCCCAGCATCTGCTCAGGTGGCTTCTGCCTCTCCACCTTCTGCTCTTAGCCCATCTGCATTTGATGTGAGTAAACACATTGCATTGGTTCCGCCTTTTCAGGAAGCTGAGGTGGATACTTATTTTGGTGTATTTGAATGCATTGCTACTGCTTTAAACTGGCCTAGAGAAGTCTGGTCTCTCTTACTGCAGTGCAGGCTGATGGGTAAGGCTCAGGAGGTTTGTCTGTCTTTGCCATTACGAGATAGTTTGCAGTATGATCTGGTTAAAGCTGCCGTACTGTGTGCATACGAGTACATACAGACAAAAATTTAGGACTCACAAGAAGAGCTCGTCTCTGATCTTTGTAGAGTTTGCCAGAGAAAAAGAGACCTTATTGGATAAATGGTGCATCGCTTGTAGAGTCTCTGATTTTGCTTCTCTGTTTGAACTAATTTTGTTAGAAGAGTTCAAAAACTGTTTACCTGAGCGTGTAGTTATTTACCTTAATGAGCGTCAGGTTTCATCTATGTCTGAAACAGCAGTTCTGGCTGATGAATATGTGCTAACGCGCAAGTCTGTTTATAAACCAGCTAAGGTAGAGTCTCCTGTGCTGTCGGAATGTCATCCTAAGTCGACACAGCCTGCATGTTCTCTTGACAAATGTTTTTACTGTCGCAAGCCTGGTCGTTTAATAGTTAATTGTACTGCATTAAAACGTAAACATGAAAAGCAAAACCACAGCACTGATCAGAACCAGAGTGTCGCTCTGGTAGACACACACGTCTCCGTTCCATCTGCAGTTATAACTAAAACTCCTGCCCCTCGCTACCAGCCTTTTATTACTGAGGCACGGTGTCTCTTGAGGGCAGTGAGCAGTTTCAGTGTCCTGGTGCAACTCAGTCATTTGTCTTAGCTGGAGTGTCGTCCTTTTCTGATGATACACTCTGTGGTTCATATGTGTTCTGCTGTGCCATTGCAATGAGATACATTAGAGTTCCTCTGCATCGTGTTTTGTTGTCCTCAAGTTTAGCCACTGGAGTGTTCAGAGTTGGGGTTTGTCCTTCACTGCCAGTTGAAGGAATTATGTTTATTATGGGGAATGACATTGCTGGGGACAAAGTTCTTCCAGTGTTGGAGGTTCTGGACAGTCCCAAAGCTAGTGAAGTCAGAAATTCATCCTACTGTGTTTTCATCATGTGTTGTCACTCGTGTTAAAGCTCAAAAGTTGGAGGATGTGATTGATTTGTCTGACTCGTTCTTAGCTAAGGACAGGTTTCCAGATCCTGATGTGCCCACTCCTCCATTAGTCTGTCCAAATGAGCCTGTGCTAAACAGAGTTACCGGAGATGTAGATGTTGGTAAGTTAGCTATCACTTGTGATCAGCTCATAAAGTCTCAGAAGGCAGACGAAGATTTAAATAAATCTTTTTCCGAGTTAAGCAGTGCAGAAAATCTGTGTTAAACAAGTTGCTTTTCTTTCTGGATCAGGGTGTATTAATACGGAAATGGTCTCTTTGTTCTAATACCGAAGCAGAAAGTGTTTACCAGATTGGGATACCTACTCCAATTAGACAACATGTTAGCACATGACCATCCTTGGTCAGGTCATCTGGGCATCACTAAGACATTTGTGTGTTCTTAAACATTTCTTCTGGCCTGGTCTTCATAAAGACATTGAGTTTTGTCGCTCTTGTCATGTTTGTCAGTGTGTAGGAAAGCCTAATCAGGTTATTCCTCCTGCTCCGCTTCATCCCATTCCTGACTTGGGAAACCCTTTGAAAGAGTGCTGATTGATTGTGTGGGTCCACTGCCTAAAACCAGATCTGCAAATCAGTACTTATTAACAATTATATGTGCTGCAATTCGCTTACCTGAAGTTTTTCCATTATGAAAGATTACAAACCCAATTGTAGTTGATAAAATACTTCACTACCTTTGGTTTACCAAGAATGGTACAAAGTGATCAGGGCACAAATTCCCTGTCCAAATTGTTCACAGGTCATGGCCACATTAAATATCACTCATCACGTCTCAAGTCCTTATCATCCTGAGTCCCAGGCTGCATTAGAACGATTTCAGTCATTAAAATCTATGCTTCGTAAATACTGCTAAGACACTGGGAAAGACTGGGATGAGGGTGGACCCCTTGTGCTCTTTGCTGTTTGTGAGGCTGTTCAGGAATCTCTAGGATTCAGCCCTGCTCAATTAGTATTCGCTCACTCAGTGCGTGGCCCTTTAAAAGTCCTCAGAGACATTTTTAACTGGGAATCGCAAACCTCAGAACATACTGGATTATGTCAGTACTTTTCATCAGTGTTTACATAAAGCTTGCAGTCCAGCTCGGGAAACCGTAAGTGTCTCAAGATCAAATTAAATTTTCTTATGACAAAAATGCAGCAGCTAGGCAGTTTGAGCCAGGTGATAAAGTATTGGTTTTGCTCCCCATCCCTGGTTCATCACTGTCGAGCGTAACAATCACAGGTTAATTGAGGCGTGGTAGTGTGATGTGCATGTCTTGGCTTTCATGTTTTTGTACTTTAGGTCCCGCTATTTTCCACAGCCGTCGATCACTTTGTAACTAAAAAAATCACATTCACAGTTCAGTTTAGCCATGTTTGTGCAAACTTTAATTCATATTGCCCCTTCATAAACATTCTAGTGCTCGTGACTGTTTTCCCGATTTAACGTCTTATTTGATGTCTCATATTAAACCAGACATGATAGTTATTGTCCATTTCAGTGCTGGAAAAAAATTTTGAAGTATTTTTTCCTATATTTTTGTTTGTTTTAATATTTTTTTAGCTAAGAGTTGGTATACAGAAATAACAGAAATCTATGAATATTTAAAAAAAAAATAAGCCTTTGGCTTATGCCACCCGCTGGATGGTTTCCATAGAGAGCCATGTGGTGACCGAGGGAGAATCATTCATGCTGGGGTTTGCCACTCTTTTTTCCAGTTTCTACAACTTCAACCTCCAGTACCAGGATAGGGCTTGCTGCACATTGGAGTTCATCCAAAGGTACAGTATATTGGTAAATAGGATAATCAATTGTCATGTGTACCCTGAGCCATTACGGACGTAGGAAGTCCTCCCACTTGCGTTTCTTTCGTCTTTTAAAATGCAAAGCACCTGAACCTTTATCAAAACTAACTTGGTCATATTAAGTCGTTCATTGTGCCATCGTTTAACATATAGAAGTCTCGCTTCTTTGCAATCTTTAATCTTTTTTTTTCTTCCTCCAAAATGCTCTCTGTGGAGTTCATTTTACTGCCAGAAGTTTCAAATAAAATACTAAACATTTTGTATGTGGTTTTCATCAAACTGTCCAATATACATTGCAAATAATGACAGTTCAAACTGATCAAACTGAATTTATAAAGAAAGATGCCTCTGAAATCTTTATTTTGCCTCTGACATTTGGCACTTTTTAACAGAGGGCAGATCGTGGAAGAGGTCTACTGATCTACTGGTCAACTGATTTGGAGCGATGGGTCTTCTTAACACATTTACTGAGTATAGTATTGTCAAAGAGGATTGCACTGGCATGTTGAACATTTATGAGCAAAATTTGTCATGTTTATTCATGTAACGCATGCTAAGGAAACTGTATCGCAGCGTATTCTTTTTTTTTTTCAAATTAAAATGAAGATTTGAAAGTATTAATTCAGTGAGTACTTTAGTTTCATTTCCCATATCAGTGTTCATCATTAAAGACATAATTCAAATGCAAAATGTGTATTTGCATTTGCATTTCTGGGTGTAATGGCTGGAAAGAGTTAACATGGAAAAGCAAAGTCTGACATTTCTTTTTTTATTGTCTTAATGGTGTAACTCTAACATTAAAAACATTATAACTGTCATCCATTTGCAATTGCATTTCCTCATCGTCGCACAAAATAACAATAGATAATTGGTATGCTGTCTTTAATATGTCTTTTACCTCATTGTTATACCATTTAAGACAATTAAAATGAAAGGTCACAATATTTTGTTCCAGCCATTATACTCTGAAATGCAAATATACATTTTGCATTTGAATTTGAAGTTATGATGTCACACAGTTGTAAATACACCGTTTAATTAACATGTTCAAATCTGAAATTGGAAAAAAGTCTGGAAAATGCTGCCATAGACCTGTGTCACCTAGTGTGGAAATATATATTGTGGAAATTTAAGTAATTTAGGTACACCTAGCTGTTGAAAGAAGCTATGCTACCTTTCAGGTTTGCAGATGCTAACACTAACTAGCCTAGCAGTGTCCTCTAAAGGGGTAACTAGATGAGCTTTGCAGCTGTGTCAATCTTTTTTCCTAACCCTGCTCCTGACGACCTACAGCTCTACCTGGTTTCAACTATTCCGTCACTTAAAACACCAGATCCTGCTTATCAGTTGATTATCAGTATGTTCATGAGTTGGGTCGGATGTAATGGTTTTCACAGATTAATTTAGGCGTGGTAGTGCGATGTTATGTCTTGACTTACGTGTTTTGGTGTTTTAGTTCCCGATATTGTCCACAGCCGTCGATCGGTTTGCAACTAAAAAAACTAATATTGGCAAATAATTTAGTCGTGATTGTGTGATGCATATGGCTTGGCTTTCATGTGTTTGTTCTTTTGGCTGCTGGGGTTCAGTCCCGAAGTGACATCTGGCAGCAGGAAGTGGCAACTCCCCCGTCTGGAAATGGCACGTACTGGCATGTGCTACTTAGCGAATGGGTGAACCATTCTAAGCGGAATGAGCCGCTTTAGCCGAAGGCTATGCAACAATAGCAGAAATGCTATCTTGAATATAGGCTCCTTGCGGGCTTTTTTTGTGGCATGGAGAGCTGAAGAAAGCAGCTCGTGTTACAGATGTACTCAAACTAATTACTGAATTCATTGTGGTGTTATTCATGCTTAATCTAAAGTATGTATAGACTATATCAGCCATTGGCATGTGCCACTCAGGAGTGGTAATCAGTAGCAGTACTAGCTGCTTATTACACAGTGGACAAAGTTCCAACGTTTGAAAATAGTTCTTGATTAGCCTGCATCACACAGGTAAATGCACCAGTTGAAAGTTTGATCTCAAACGTAAGCAATATTGGTCAATAACTGTATTCAGTAATTCTCATGAATGTGTTCCTGTTACTAATTTTGGAGTTCCTGAGCTATTGCATAATATTCACAGTTACAAAGCTACCTCGCCACATTTGCAAGTATTATAGTGTTGTTCTCATGGTATATGGAGTATTTAAAGTTTGAATAATGTAAGTAATCTTAAAGCATGTGCAATGTAAAATAAAAGGAACTGTACTGGTACATTTTTTAAGGTACAATGTAAATTTAACCAAATGTGTACCTTAAATATGCTGTTCCCAGGTAAAGGCTATATGTTTGCTTATTTGCATAATCTAAAACAGAACAATAAAATAAAAAAGCATGGAGACAAGCCTGGGCTATGTTCAGACAATATAGTTGCAATAGATTACACTCCCCAAATAAAAGGTACTCAAGATGTACCTTGAGGGTACCACCCCTGAGATAGTTCAGTATAAACCCCTGTGTGTTTAAAACATTGTTATCCCCACTTTAACTGATGTAACATTGAGAGCTCTTGACAGTATGGATGAATATAGGTCAAGGGGGCAATCAATCAATTTTTTCTCACGTTTTGTGATAGTTTCCACTACTGACTCCCTTATGAACAGCATGAGGCGCTATTTTCAAAACTTAGCACTTGGTAAGATGTAAATATAATTATCTCCCCCACCACCCAGCAAAATGCTGGCCAACAGTAAATGGCTAGTGCCACTCCTGAGCAGCACATCCCAGTGCCTTTACACCCATTAATTGGCTAGTGCCTCTCCTGAGCGGCGCATGCCAGTGCCTTTACCCCCAGTATATGGCTAGTGCCACTCCTGAGCGGCGCATGCCAGTGCCTTTACCCCCAGTAAATGGCTAGTGCCACTCCTGAGCGGCGCATGCCAGTGCCTTTACCCCCAGTAAATGGCTAGTGCCACTCCTGAAAAAATAATAAATAAAATGAACACAAGCCTGCGTTCCTCTTGTCCTGTTTAATAAATACGCTGATATAGTCTATACATACTTTAGATTTAGCATGAATAACACCACAATGAATTCAGTAATTAGTTTGAGTACATCTGTAACACGAGCTGCTTTCTTCAGCTCTCCGTGCCACAACAAAAGCCCGCAAGGAGTCTATATTCAAGATAGCATTACTGCTGTTGTTGCATAGCCTTCGGCTAAAGCGGCTCATTTCGCTTAGAATGGTTCACCCAACAGCACAACCAGTGAACCAACAAAATGACAGACTATCTGCACAGAGTCTTCCTCCATGACTGTTCCCAGGTTCTGATGGCCGATGGTGGAGCTATGATGTGCTGCTAGTTAGCCAAGCTGAGTAGCCGCTGTCCAGAGTCTTTGCTTTACTCACAGGAGCTGTTGGTATGTGCCTGTCTTAAGAGGCACACTCTGTTTCTGTGTGGCAGGTGCCACTGGCGAGTGCCACTAACCGAGTGGCACGAGCGGCATGTGCCACTCATTACCAGGTGCCATTCGCGAAGTGGCACGGGGGAGTTGCCACTTCCTGCTGCCAGATTCCACTTCCGGACTGAACCCCCTCTCGCTTTTGGTCCTGCTGTCTTCCACAGCCGTTGATCGCTATGCAAGTAAAAAAAAATATTCACCGATGAATTTAGGCGAGGCGATGCATGTGGCTTGGCTTCAGGACGAGGCTGAAGTTCGTTACTTATTCGCAGCTCCCGATTCGTTTGGCTCCTGATTCGCAGCGTCTTATTCGCCGCTTCTCTTTTAGCGAATGACGGTAAAACAAAGGGAGTATTCACAAACGCCATATGCATTAGGAATGTGTACTGTGTTTGTCTTACCATTGTGAACCTGAAGATTATGACTACAAAGGATTTAAATATTTAATTTTGTAAATATATGATGTTCCTTCAATTGATTTCTATTTTTGTCATTACAAATTTAAAGTATGAGACTGGAGAGTAAAATAAGGGTGAGTTTCTGAATTAGATTTAAAGCTAATCCAAATCTAAATTTAATGTGATTTAAATCGCAGACGTACCTGGTAATATGGCACAATCAGTAAACGTGCGTAAAAGGAAATAGAAACAAGAAATTTCGGAGGGAAGTGTTTGCATGGAAGGAAACCAATAACAGATTCCAAACACAGAAAAACACCGTCTCTTTAGGTAAAAACCTGGTTTTGGCCTGGCCCAAGCTGATTTAATACATCAAAATACCTGGCAACATGGCACATAGAGCAGTGGTCCCCACAGGTAGATTAATAAGAAGCTAAAATTCTAGGGGGATATTGAAGATCTTATTTATATTGTGCCAGAGAAATTACATAACACACACAGTGTCTCACTGTAAGGAAAATCTTATTTTAGTCTGCCCCCAGATGATGTTCTAATAATAAAATAACTGGCAACATGGCATTTAGTGCAGCAATGCACATACATGCTTAATAAAAAGCTTACATTCTTCAGGGATGTTGAACGCCTTATTTATGTCAGGCCACGTTGGATTAAATTTTCAATCAGAAATAGGTGCGGACATGACACATAAAGCAATAGTTCATTTAAATAAATTTCAGTACGTTAAAATTGCAGATGGATCTTGCAGTCCTTAATGATCATGGGAAAAACAAATAAGATATTTTCAAAGGAGAACCAGTGTCCCCCTTATAAATGGTCTCGTCCATGGCGATTTCATATCTCACTGCTGGTAACATGGCACATTTCACACCACTAAATGAATAAAAAGCTGAAATCTCTAATATGCTTTGAAAGTCTAAGTAGATTAGTCCCTTTTAAGAATATTCATGGTCCAATAAGCTTATATAATTTTAGTTGTGAAGCTATTTTAAACTCATGGCACAACTTTAAATATTGCATACAGAAATGATTAACTCATCTATTTGCTATACATGAAAGAATAGTACATAAAACCTAAAATAAAACTTTATTTTTGATGGAATAAATAATTTCAGTGATGATGCATTGCATAATCTGACAAAAAAAATATTAACCAATAAATTAACTGTTGAGGAAATATATTACCATATACAAACCAGTTGAATAAAAGTGAAATTATTTTAGTTGTATTCATACTCAATATTTCAGTTCAGTATTTTTGTAAACTTTAAAATTCATAATAAAAACACTACTTGGAATACAACGAAATTTTGGCTTGCCTTTTTTCTTTTGAAAATCACTTACTTGACCAGACAGTCCCTAGGTGACTTGGCTTAGAATGACTCAGCTAGCAACATGGCACATTGACCAATAGCCTAAAGTGGTTAGAAGTTTAAATGTATATTTTGCTGATTGTGGCTTCCCTTTTTCTTACGTTTATCTGCCTTTTGAAAAAAGAACAAGTCAAACCTGTTATTTTATTCTGTTATTAAACGAGTATTATTTCAACAAAGGCAACATCTAAACTAATAACGCTCCAATCTAACTTGCATTCAGTTGTGTGTATGCAGTGTGTAACATAATATGAAGAGCCAAAACATTATATAAAGAAATGGATAAAAAAAAACGTTTTCTTCAAAAAAGAATTTACATGTTTACCAGTTTCAAACACACCAGAAACAAACACATAAGCAAACATGTAAATAAATAAATAATGTTAGTGTTACCCTAACAACCAATTACAGGCGTAACTAATCTGTCTAATCATAAAAATAACAGTTTACCCTTGTAAAAGTTTATATCACAAACATTCTGAGTCTTGGCTTAATAAGGGTGAATGGCCTAATAAGGGTGCATGAATCTAAATTTTTGGGCAACAAACTCTTAGCTCCATTTTGTCTCTTACATTTTCTAGAAAGAAATGCATATCTTTCATTTCTGTGAAGAAAAATGAAAATTACAAGGATGTCAGCTTTTTCATCTTCACTGGCAATCTCAAGCAGTAAGTCAAATTTGCACAGGGCCTCATTTGCCTCATCACTGGTCATATACAGCAGTGGTGGTGGTGCAACCTCTCCCTTAAAATTGGCTGTTTTCAGTGCACCACTTGTTTGCTTACCAAATCTGTTGGCATATGTTGTGCTTCTGTAATGAGAAAAAAATATATTCAAGTGCGTGAAACTGTTCTATAACAGAAAAAAACAAAAAAAACAAAAAAAACCCCCCAGAAAATCCCAAAGCTATCATCATAGTACTGAAACACAGTGTTGCCAAATGTGGGCCTTGTGGCCCGTCTGTGTCAGTTGTCTGCAGGTTCTCCATATCAGCCTGTTAGAGTTGATGGATAAAAAAAAGGAATATTAAAAATAAATAACAACTGGTCTGTGTAGTTAATTATTATTTTAATCAATGAGTTAATAGCTTATGTAAAATAATATTGACTGAAAAATCATTAGGAAATATGTATAAATAAAAAATGATACTTTTTTTACATTCACTAACAAGCATTCTTCAATACCAAGTTCACATTTTCAAAAGTCCCCCCTCAGCCTTCTGCAGAAACACACGGCTTAGCTAGCACAACAGTTATGCTATGATCAGAATACTCTTCAGGTAACAAAACACTGCAAAACATCTACAGGAGCGCTAGCATGGAACTGTTTACTGGACTTGCCTTTGTATTTTAATTAGTTCATAAGCGTTGCTTATTTCTATTACTTATTAGTTGGTAATGCATGTGTATAGATTTTTTTTTTTTTTAACTTTTTACTAAAAAAACTAAGCTTTTTTTCAGGTCGAACTTTTCCCACCACAATCGAACGCTTCATAATGACAAAGAATGAGCTTCGATGTGATCCGCAGCCGATGGAGCGCTTTTTATCTCCGTCCATGTCTTGGTTCTCACCGCAAAGTCTTTAATTTGGCTTTATATGCAGGTCAATCTCTTTACCACCACAGTGTAATGCATCATAATGACAAAGAATGAGCTTCGACGTGATCCGCAGCCACTCCAGCGCTTTGTATCTCTGTCTTGGTTCTCGCCGCACAGTGTTTGATTTGGCTTTATTTCAGGTCGAACTGTTTCTCACCATAATCGAACGCTTCATAATGACAAAGAATGAGCTTCAGTGTGATCCGCAGCCACTTGAACGCGTTGTCTCCGATAATTTAATGATGCATAATAATGAATAATAATGCAGCATCCCAGCTAACAAAATTATGTTCTCAGACCGTTCCCCTAACGTTCCATTTTGGTTGTGGGAATGTTGCATTGGAATGTTCCCTCAACGTTATTCTGTGGAGTTTTCTTAATGTTCTCAGAACGTTTTTCTTAAGTTATGTGAACGTTCCCAGAACGTCACCTCAACCTCATTTGCAACAACAGTTTAACATTGTAGGAACGTTGTCTTGGAACGTTCTGACAACATTCAAAGTTATGTTAAAACATTCAGGTTACAAGAATGTTTTCTTAATTTTCTTAGGACATTCGGTGCAAGTTAGTAAAACATACCCTAAAACATCTTCCCAATATGTTTGTGCAGCCAGCATTGCTCAGCGTCAAAAGTTCAGATATTTTTTAATGTTACTTTAACATTTCATTAACATTTTCTCAGTCTGTAGTTAATGTTAGTCCCTCCCATCCACATTTCCATTCGTTGCAATCAATCACAATTACTATGATAATACTGACATAAACTAAGGCAAAATCAATGCAAGCATAATCGATTTAATAAATATTTATTATTATTACTAATATTATAAATCAATTCAAGTGAATGAACAAAAAATTAAAAAAGTCGAGAAGTCCATTAAGGCGTCTCTGTATTCTCCACCTGCAAAGTAAACAAACAGGTTTATTAGTTATTTTTTCACCTTTATCAGTTCATGTAAAGCATTGTTAAACTCTATGCAATCCATTCTGGGCAGCTAAACACAAAGCTTCCTTTAAGTTACATTGCAGTCTTTGATTTAGTCAAGTCAAGAGGCTTTTATTGTCATTCCGTCTATGTACAAGTACAGAGTGGAGTGAAATTACGTTCCTCCAGGAACAACAAGGAACAAAGTACAAAGTGTGAACGTGCAGACATGAGTGTGCAAACAAAAATTAACCTAGAAAAATACAATAAATAACAAATTAAACAGACATTAGACACAGTAAACAGACAGGACAGTGCAGCACCGACACAGCACACATTCTGGACATGAGGTAGTGGAATAAGGTGCAGTCATATTTAACATGCTGTGATCTGTGAGCTACGCAGTCAGATAATAAACATAACCACAGCAGCTTCTGAGGTTGTAAACACAGTACAGCAGCAATGTTCCAGATAGCGCAAGTAGAGCAGCAAAAGAGGTGTGTGTGTGTGTGTGTGTGTGTGAGTGAGTGTTGGGGGGGGGGTTAATCAAATGTGCAAGAGGTGCCTGTAGCTCTTATTTTTTTCATTGAATTCCTCGCGTGTGATAGGATGGCGTTGTGCAGCAGATGTTTAAATAATGTTGATAAGTACTGAGGGCCTTCTTAGTTTCAAGGTGTTTAACTGGCGTGTATAGTGGCCTTAAAGTTGAGTATAAAATATGAGGATTGTGGAACAGTATGGAGCCCTGTAGGGATAATGGTTAAAAAAAAAAGAAATAGTACTGACATTGCATTCCCTTGCAAATGTTTTGCATTCTCTTGCAAAAAATTCCAAGCCTGGTCGTGCTCTCTACACTTCAATTTCATGAGATATATGGCATTATTTAATATGCCATAAAAAATATTTAAATTCTGAACAAGACCTCTGCAATGCTTGGGAAAGTTAAAAACATATATGCCCATGTTAAAAAATTCTATAAACGGAAAGAATCAAACTGTTAGCAAAAGACTACACTGCATTGTTGAAGAACACCTCCAGAGAATGCAATTCATGTAACTTCACAGTCTGAATTTGGTATTGCAGTAGAGTTCCCTGTTAAAAGCTTGATTTGAATATTTTATGAAAACCTAAATATAATATGTAATAAAACTAATATTTATTCTTACATTTGGAAAAATGTTATTCGAAACTGAAACAGTAAAATTACACAAAACTTATTCTATGTGTATCTGGGGAGGTGATAACATCTTGATTTCAATGTTCTATAAAATTTTAAAAGCTGCCTTATTTTTAATGAATGAATTTTTAATTATTTTCCAGAATTTTAAGCAAAGATTATTCAAAATTACCTAAAACCAAGGGGTTTAATGTAACTGCAGTCTGTAGTAGGGCTTCATCAATACCAATTACTTGTACTCTTACTCATACCAATTTACAGATGCCAACATCTGGTACCAGCTGATACCATGTGACAAACATAGTATATGCTGCCATACTAATGAACAAACGACTCAAGCTGGCAGTGCAGAGGGTCTGCTTACACAGTGAAGTGTTATAGGCTACGTTCACACAGCAGATTAAAGTGGCCCAAATCCGTTCTTTTCTGTCTTACGTGACACAGATGTGTTATCTGTGTGGCAGTGTAAACGGGGAAAAAAAAATAAAACATACTGAATCTGACATTGAAATCCGATATGTATTGCGGTAATAGGACTCTGTCTGAACAACCAGATCAGAATTCATGTGATGCAAACATCAATCCAACTCAACTCTGAATGAGCTGTAGTATTTTGTGACAGTCATAGTATGAGCTGTAAAAATTTGAGTATTGTTTATCTTTCAGAGCTATTTAAAAGAAGAAACCAGACAGATAAGTTCCACTTTCATTTTCTTGTCAAAACAGTAACCTCTCTGGCGGCAGATTTAAACCAGTTATAAAAAGAAAAAAAGCAGGCATGATGAACTGGAGAAAGTGGTTAAGCAAGTGGCTGTTACCGTTGACTCTGGACGAGTGTGTCAAGTGAAGTGAGGCATTGTTCTTTTGGGCTTGCACATCAGTTTAGGAGCGTGAACTGTTCAGAGGAATGTCAGCTATAGATCGCATTAAAAAGATAACGTGAACAAAAAAAACAAATTTGGTGAGAAAATCGGATTTGGGCCATTTTTACTTGCTGTGTGGACATGGCCTTATTGTGTGTCACGCTAGCAAAAGTGGATCAGACACAGCAGGGCTGCTAGAGCTTTTAAACACTGTCACTGCTGGACTGAGAATAGTCCACCAACCAAAAATATCCAGCCAACAGAGTCCTGTGGCCACTGATGAAGGACTAGAGGATGACCAACACAAACTGTGCAGCAGCAGATGAGCTATCGTCTCTGACTTTACATCTACAAGGTGGACTGACAAGGTAGGAGTGTCTAATAGAGTGGACAGTGAGTGGACACAGTGTTTAAAACTCCAGCAGCACTGCTGTGTCTGATCCACTCAGACCAGCGCAACACACTAACACGCCACCAAGACGTCAGTGTTACTGCAGTGTTGAGAATGATCCACCAGGCAAATATCTGCTCTGTAGTGGTCCTGACCATTGATGAACAAGATAAAGGAGGGATAATTATACAAAGATACACACGGACTACAGTCTGTAACTGTCGAACATAAGGAGACCAGGACCAGAGTGCTTTAAAGATTTAGGGACACCCTAGAATGTAACATGTCTCTAAAAGAAAGGAAACAGCAAAGGTGTGACTTACCCTTGATCCCCTGTGTGGAGCATATTTTACGGTGTCCCTAATACATTCTTCAAACACCTTGGACGCCACCTTGGGGTGCATGACCCAGCAAGCCTCTAAAAAAACAAACACCATATTATACAAAGGTGTGCTTTTTCATAGAACCTTCTTTTTTATGCCTTTTTACTCCCAATATATTTGCTGACAATTCCTTTCATAATCCAGCTATCATTCATGTTACAGTACTACAGTGAGGTGAAACAAGTATTCAGACTCCTTTGTTTTTGTTACTTAATATACTTATAGTGTATATATCCACTTCGAATCGATACTCAATGCCTTTTGACACTGTATTGACATACTCTTTTGGAACAAAAATAGAACACTGAGTGGTTTCAGTGGAAGACAGACCTCAGACAGTTGACATGGGTGAAGCTGGTTTCCTAGTCGCATTTTCCAGTTCTACCTTAAATGGTGCAGCAGGTCATTCTGGCGCCTGAATGGAACTGCTGCACCATTTACATGGACCGTGAAAATTTGAACAAGAACGGCTTCGTAAAGATGAATTCCAGAAAGCAGTGGCATTTACTTTCAATTGTCCATTTACTCAAGCTGAAGTACACATTAAGTAGCTAAAAGACGAAGAGCCACGTGGGCAACAGAAAAACGGGCATCTCTCTCTCTCTCTCTCTCTCTGTGTGTGTATCTCTCTCTCTCTCTCTCTCTGTGTATCTCTCTCTCTCTCTCTCTCTCTCTGTGAGTACCTCTCTCTCTCTCTCTGTGTGTATCTCTCTCTCTCTCTCTCTCTCTCTCTCTCTCTCTCTCTCTCTCTCCCTCTCTCTCCCACTCAGAAAAAAAGACCCCTGGGGCGCGCGCCCGCACACATGAACGTGAAGCCCTATTTCCCAGCTTATTTACACGCTGTTTACCTGTAAATCAGGCCTCTCTGACTCCCTCTCGGTTCTTTTTACAGAACAGCGATTACAGCCTTTCTCTGCTCTCATCTCACCTCACTGAAACGGAAAACGGCGCCAATCAGCGCGTGCGCGCACAATATCATACAGCAGTTAGTTCGTCTTCGGCTCGTGCCGGCGACCAAATCACAGCCGTGATGTTTCGCGATAACTCACTCCACACTCCTCTGTTAAAGCTTAGCTACTTTGGTTTAAGTGATGCTCGACCAGACTAAACCTCACGTTTTCTCGCCTGTTGAGAATTTATAAATGTTAATTGATACGTTCAAGATAAACTCCTGCGAGATTTACCCTGGTTTATTAACGAGGCTGAACCTGTCTCACTGCTCACCAGCTGCTTCTTCGAATTGTCCAGCTCCACCTTTAATGGTGCAAGTTATTATAACGCCTCAGGCGCAAAGAACTGCAGCACCATTTAAGGTGGAACGAGAAAATTTTATGCTAGCAAATCTTAATATTAATGCACACATTTATTTTTTTCGTCATTTATAGACATTTATCTCTGCGATTAATGTTCCTTGGCGATTTTATCATTTTATTAGCTACATTACTATGAGTTATTTTTGTATTACAAAACATATTAAGCCCATCACTAATATAAAGTTAGCAAGATAGTTAACCTAGTTTGCTAACTAACTTAATGTTGGCTAATATTAGCTAAGTAGCTACATTAGCTAAATGGCTAGCGGTTCAATTGAGATAAATTAAAAGCTAGCTTTAGCTAACATACTAAATCCGTGTGATACCTTTATAGAACGCATTACAAGCCTTATATAAACCTCAACACAAGCAACATTAACAAAAAAAGTATTTTACTCTCCACTTCTTACCCTGTAGTTAAGGTGGCTGCAGGCGCCCCTCTGGAGTAAACCGGAGAAGACCTGCTGCAGCTGGTTTAAACCGGTTCAGTCCGCTTATTTAACCGCCGAATCTCCGTCACCATGGCAACAGCACTCAAAACAGGCTGAGGAAAACTCACTGTTTCTGGTAACAGCAGTTTCAGTTTTTAATGTAGTTTTTATTGAATGCAGTCAGAAAAAAAACTAAGAAAAGTAACAGCTTATCTTAAATCTGTTATTGAATTAAATATTATGTTACGCAAAAAAAAAGTCCAGTAGAGCAAAATGGATTCAGTTTTCAACTCTGCACCTTATCATCTCAAAAAATGGGTGTAAAACGGTTGAATAATGTTTCCTAATATGTGTCTAAAGAACATCATACATACAGTCCCTTAAACTATTTATTAAAAAAATGTTGAAAGAACGTTCCTTTAACGTTACACTGAGAACGTTTCAGATTAACATTGTGAGAACTTTTATCAAGGTCACATAACGTTTACAGAACGTTCTATTGACGTTATTTTGAGAATGTTTGCTCCTAACATTAGGAGAACCTTTACATAACATTAGTCAAAGTTGTGGGAACGTTCCCTGTTAGCTGGGATCTTTCATTTGGCTTAATTTTAGGTCGAACTGTTTCCCACCACAATCGAATGATTAATAGTGACAATAAATGAGCTTCGATGTGATCCGCAACCACACTGTAAACCCTAACACTGTATGTATTTAAAAATTTAAGTTGAAGTTACTTCATTTCTTACATGTATTAGACATCACTTAATCTTGATAAGTAGTTTGTACTGTCTCTTTGAATGATCATGTGTACTTGGTGTTTTAAGAGAAATTAACTCAATAATCCAAGTTTTAGCTTTCCTGTCTGTCACATGAACACAGTTCTAGAACATTTCCAAATAGCTGGGATTGATTCCAAGAAACCTGTTCGAGTTGGAGATGCGAAGACGTGTTGGCTGATGGAGATGTGAATTTTCCTCACTTCCTTTCACATTTTTGTAAGTATTGCCATTTAAAGTTGTATTTCAGTTCATTTTCTGACATCATATTCAAAAACTGATCGGTTAGGTGTTAACATACAGTTTAAACAGATAGCTAGCCAGAGAACTTAGCCGTTGGAGCTGAATTAGCTGAAGTGTTAAAATAGCTAGCTAGTTTTCTGTATTTTGCTGAGGTTTGACTGTTTCTCAACCACATTTCTTTTACGTATTGCTTTATTTGCTAGCTCAGTTAGCTATTAACTTGTTTTGACTAGCCAATATTTAGCTAGCTAAGCTATCTGGTTAGCTTGAATGGTTGTGTTTTGGAAACATATAATTTTAGATGTAGTTAATTAAATCTATAGCGCTCATGATTACTTGAGAAATTTAATTCATTTTTCTGAGTCGGGTTGTTTGTGTTTGTCCGTTTCATAAACTGTGTGCTCTGTTCCATCTAATTCAACCGATTCATCCAACTGATTCATACGTCGCCTCACTCCCAAGTTTGGGCGCGCTGCCAAGTTGAAGTTGCATGACGCACAGAGAAAAGTAAGCTTCACCGTTGTACTTATTTAGCATGGCTGCTAGACATTGACTGTAGAAATGCATTGGTCCAGTCATTTTAATCCAGTTTTAATGACCAACAAGACGTGTCTCATGCAAAAACGCATTCTAGCCAGCGGGTTAGAAACTCGATGACCCGTTCCATCTTAACTGGTGTTGCAGTTACATTTTGGAGCTAAGTTCCATTTTAATTGGTACAGCAGTTATATTCGGGTGCCTTCAACCAATTTTTCAACTATTCTTGTGTAGTTTGCTTTATATTATTGCGGGATTCCCATGTGGATTTATAGTAAGGCAGTTTAAACAACCAGCTAATTCACGTTTGTCTATCTTGTAGTTTATGAGAAAGCATGTTGTGGAAATGTAAATACTGTCCATTCATCACTGAAAAAGAGCACAACTACCAAGGCATGATCACTTAAAACATGGAGGCTACACAAGAACTGTCCCCTTTCCATGTCTGCGTGATAAATGCTTGTGCACATTTAAATCTGTGAATGCACTTAGGGCTCATTTATCCAGAGTCCACTCAAACACTCATGATGGACAAACTGAAAATGTCAAGTTAACTTTCAGCTGTCAGCTATGTGAATTTACTGAACCTTGCACTGTGGCAGAATTTTTTTCTCACCTTCGCAGTATTCATCTAAGAGTTAATCAAAGAGTACAGTGCCCTTATGCAGACTGCAGCTTCCAAACTAGTGTGTACTCAACATTCAATGTTCATCAAAGTAAACAACACAGGACACACACTTGGAGAATGTGTAAGTCAGAAATAATTTCAGAAAGAGAGCATGCCAGATGTAGACACCCTTGAGCTAGAGGACACTGAAGAATCCACAGTCACAGACCTTCAGGATCTAACAAGTCAGTTGGAGCATAATTTAGCATCTTTTTTTTAAAGATGCAAACAATTCTTCATGTACCAGAGAAAGCTGCAGAAGTTGTTAAACAAGCAAGATGTTCTGGACAATGTCCTATCAACTCAGACTAATTCCCAATATGAATACCAATCTTACAAGGATGGTTCTAATTTCAAGGGAAATTACTTTTTCAAAACTGATGAATTAAGAATTGCTCTTGGTCTTTACACTGATGATTTTGAAGTTTCAAACCCCCTAGGAACTTCAAAGAAAAAGCACAAAATGTGTGCAGTGTACTGGGTGATTGCAAACCTTCCATCAAAGTACAGGTCCACACTTCATACAATCCAGCTCGCTCTCCTGTGCAATACAGTTAGCGTGAAAGAACAAGGCTATGCTAAAGTTT
>NW_023495358.1:0-10212 GCF_904425465.1 Colossoma macropomum
AAACAGTGGAACATTTCACAAATCTGTCATGGGAGAGTGGGAGAGAGTGTCTGCTGAGCTGTTTTTACCAGCTGGAAAAGCATGGCTATTTTGTAATAGTCATAATTTAAGAAAGAAAACAGATCATTTTTAGCTGGTGACGAGCGCTCGGCTACCCCGCTACAAATGACATCACAGTATTCAGACACCAGCCAGCGACGACTGGATATTCAATTGTAGTAGTTTAAGGGGTGAACCGCAAAATATCAACACCAGACAAACAGAGTCCTCCTTTTAGGTATGTTTAAACTGAAAGCGGTGCTTTTGTGTCGAGTTTGATCTACAGTGTCATTAATTCTCCGTGTCGTGCAGTGACGAAGCGCTGCTTTAAGTTAGCCAGCTGCTAAAAACAGCTAGCCTGGAAAGCTAGCGCTCTCCCGCTTTCCAATGCCTCACAGCTTCCTCAGTTTACTTTTGTTTACATCAGCGCCGTAACTGCATGAACTCACTTCTTTCTTTCATTTTCGTTGCTTGGGAATGCACTCATACTTAAATATGACTGTCCGAGCGCTGTTACAGCGCTGTAGCTGTGAGGATTGTGATTTAACGCTGCTAAAGCTGGTTAGGATGTACAGAAACAGGTGAGTTCTCTGTAGGACAGTAAAGTTACACCACTGACCTCGTCACTCACACTCGGTCACAGGAGAACAGATCGCCTGTCGCTCCACTCAAACAGGGAATGTATAACTCTGCGTTTCAGCCGTTGCTAAAGACTCATCTTACTCGTGGCCCCCTCCCTCTCTAATCATGTACAAAAACTCGGAAGTGCGCCCTCTCCTGGCGACAGCACAGTAGTGTCGCTTTCCTTGCGGTAGAAAACGGCACCAAGGCTTTCGCTGATCGTGGAAGTGTGAGAATGGTGTATTATATCGAACATTTATCGAACATGTCGTATCGCTCTATCGAGGAAAAGTTATATCGCGATAATTATCGTTATCGTTTTATCGCCCAGCCCTAAGTGGGTGTTGTGCTTGTCTAGGCCTGTAGTCTGACATTCTGGTGCAAGTTCAATTCCCCTTTTACTGTGTGTCAACAATGCACTAGCACTGAACCAAATACCTGGGGTTTCTGTGAGCGTCCAGTCGGACACCCTAGGATCAGAACATCTCCGCATCCATGGGCCTATTGCCTTCCATGTAACTGCTGCTGGTTTAGCTAGGGAGATGCGTGGAGCTGAGTGTTCCACACAAAGCATTTGCTTCTGATTACACTCACAATTAAGCTCATCTGATCCAGTCAGTTCGACTAGGCATGCACAAAAATGTTTGTCCCAGTACAGTTCTGTTATTCACAATTTTTCATTCAGGCACTTTACCCTGAACCATTCTTTTTCACATGTCTCGTCCTTTCCCTCATGCACATGAGCTGTGCAATGGAGGTCGGGAGGAGACATATACTCAATATTCTGTTCCCCACTCAATTTTTCTATTGCCTTTTCCATCAAAAATTCTGCCATTTTCGTGGTTGGGTCGGGACACAACTTCCACTCATATACATAGAGAGGACTTCCTGGTCCTACTTTGACACAATTCAGTCTATTTTCTATGACAGTGACCCCTTGTGGTGCCGACTCTAGGGAGAGGCTCAGTGCACACATCAAATCCCTTCCCAACAGGTTTATGGGACATGTGCTTGAGATAAGAAAAAAAATATTCTTTTTTTCACCCCTTCTCAGTCTCGCACCCCAATGGTTCACTGAAATGTTCCACTGCTGAGTGCCCAGTGCGAACACTGCAGTTGCTGAGTTTTGGATTCTCATGAAATTCAGCCATTTGTATTACTGAGTGGGTTGCTCCCGAGTGAACCAGTATTTTCCTTCCCTCAACTGTCAGAGGTATACATGGCAGCTGGGTGAAAGGGAAAGCTGTGTATTGTAAAAATGACAAATTTGTGTTATGTGTGTGTTCTTGGTCTACATTACCCCTCCCGTTCTCAGTCGCCTCACCATCCTCGTCCTCTGCCCATCAGTCAGCCTTGGCTTTCTCTTCTTCTTTCCATTCCGTGGTGCAGTCTTTGGCAAAGTGGCCTTTTTCCTTGCAGTTCCAGCAGATCACATCCTTCAGATTCAGTCTGTGTTGGCCTCTGTGTTGGCCTCTGCTTCGTCCTCCCCCACATCCTCTTCCTCTCTCTCCACCTTGGCCTTGGAAGTGCTGAAACATGGTTAAGGCGGCACTGTGGAAGTCTTTAGATCTCTTTTCCATCTTTTTATGTTCAGCTTCCTTCACCAGTTTCTCAGCATGCACTGCATACTGCAGTTTCCCATCCCACACACAGTTTCATCCATCGTCCATGGGCGGTGGACCAAGACCATTCCATCAGGTCCAGAAACTTCCACCATGGGGCAGCTGAAGGTTTCATGCACCCTGACCCCGTTTATCAGGTCGGATGGGGCTTGAGATTGCTTCGTCCGGGGAAGATGAAGGTTCGTTGGGGGAAACAGTGCATCCGGAACCATTTTTTGACATTGATGAAACTTCGGTCAGGGGAAGATATGGCGGAGGGGGTCGTTCCGGGACAGTTAGGACTGACGGTTCAGCTGGTTCCTGTTCTGCTGCTCTGCCTTCCGCACGTCAGTGTCTTGGTGGGGTGGAGTCCAGGTCTGGTTCAGCCTGAAATTTAACACACTGAGAAGACGATGAGGGCTTTTCCTGTGCTTTTTTATTTCTCTCATGAGCCTCGTCTAACCACATTCCATATGCCTTCCAATCTCCCTGAAAACTTCCCTACTTTCTTCTTTCCTTTCCTTTCCTTTCCCTTGTCCTCCTGTTCATTCAGCTCTCTTGACCATTTCTCTTTCATCTCCAACGTTTCCTTAAGGGTTTCTGTCTCAAACTTCCTTTTTCTATAAATCCACATTCATTAACCCAGATATCAAACTGTTTCAAACTTTCTTTTCCATAGTTCAATCCCATGAAAACAATATTAGGTCCTACATAAGTACAGCCTTCTTTACATTCTGGTTTTGTCTCTATTTTGCTTTGTTTTTTGTTCTTATTTTGTTCAGAATTTAGTTATTCAAAACCTGGATTGGTTTCACCACCAATATACATACATATATATATATATAAAATCTCTCTTTTAAATTATATTTAAATTGTCAAACTTACAGTGTTCTCAATCAGATCAGGCTGATCGGACCAGTCCTTTCGTGGATATATTCCCTCATACACAGCGATCACCACCTCTTGTGGAGTGCGTACTTCTATATATCTCACCACATGTTTTCGTCAAAACCATGTGCCTTATTTTATCCAAAAACAAGGAAAACCAACCTAATGCAGTCATACAGGCACAGAATCTCACTCCCCTTTACGTAAAAGTTACTGCAACTTCTACAAATCAGCCCAATCAATGAGAACACATATTCCTTCAGAATTTCCACAATCAGAGAGATTGTACCATTTAGGTGGTTCTTGTGGGGAGCCACAGCAGCCCCCAGGTGCCGGATACGACAAAAAGCCTTCACTCAAAATTCATTGAGGTTAAGGATGAGTTTATTTTCATCTCATGAGCGTCCTCCAATTCGTCCGTCATCCGACAACCCAGAACACGTGTGGCCCACCCAGAGACGCCAAGTAATTGTCATGGTAATTCCCAAAGTTCTGTCATGGAAATCCTGACAGCAGAACAAATCACAAGTTTTGAATAAGCAAGAGTTATTTATTTAGGAAATGAAAGTGATACAGACCAGAGAGTGCACGCTCTGAAGTGCTCTCCCTTACATAGGGGTTTTAGTCCCCAAACTGGGTGTTGCCTAGGTACCAAATAAGGGAAGGTTTGACAGCTGCTGTTTTCAGTCTTTGGCAGACTTCTGTTAATATAGCCATATAAGGTTGTGAGTACATGGGACATCTTCATGTCATGCTGTACGTGCATGATCAGAGATGCCCCGACTACAATATTTTATTAAAGCAGAAGTACTGGGGGGGTGTAGGACGAGGTGACCGAGGTCAGTCGCTATATGAGGATAGATCCTGTTTTTTTGTATCTAGGCAGCTAAGCACTTCAGTCAGAGGACAAGGTATTTTGTCCATGACCTTTAACCCATACATCTTACACTCTGCAAGCAATAAAGTAAATACACTGAATTAATACAATTTCCATAATACCTGAAACTAATTATTCTAATTATTATCACTGGTAAAAGTACATACTGGATATTGATGGGCTACATAACAAATTACCTAATAATCTATTTAAGAAAAAAACACTTAATTATCATCATGATCAACATCATCGTCGTTAACCGCTTAGTCCAGCTAGGGTCGCGGTCACTTAATTATCACCTTACCTAAAGTGAGGGGAAGAAGGAGATGGTCTTTAGGACCCAGAGGGTGCAGAAAGGTTTGAAATTCTGCAGTGAGAAGTATGAAACCACTCCCTCAGCGAACACTGCCAAGTGTTTTTCCCTAGAATGT
Source organism: Colossoma macropomum (assembly GCF_904425465.1). Classification (NCBI taxonomy): domain Eukaryota; kingdom Metazoa; phylum Chordata; class Actinopteri; order Characiformes; family Serrasalmidae; genus Colossoma; species Colossoma macropomum. Next base: position 4,458 of record NW_023495358.1, read on the forward strand.
TAAATTGTTGCAAATAAGGTTGAGGTGACGTTCTGGGAACATTCTGAGAAGAACATTAAGAAAACTGGAAAAAAACTACGTTGATGGAACATTCCAATGCAATATTCCCACAACCAAAATAGAACGTTAGGGGAACATTCTGAGAACGTAATTTTGTTTAAAAAAAACACTTAACACCTTACCTGAAGTGAGGGGAAGAAGAAAGTGGTCTTTAGGACCCAGAGGGTGCGGAAATGTCTGAAGTTCTGCAGTGAGAAGATACAGAGACAGCGGCAGCAACACAGAGCTAAAAACCACGTGGCTCCACGCAGACTTTCATGCAGAACTCCTACACAGAGGAGCAGAAAAACCGCACATCTGTCCTCCTGCACACAAACAACAAACACAAAAGAGCAACTGTTATGTTTCTTCAGCTCAAATATTATTTACACTTGCACCACTATTCATTTCACACTGATGCTGAAATAAATTAGTTGACCACATTAAAGCAGAAATTTAAACTCTTCATACTAACAGAGAAATATAAAGGCTTTCTGATATTGATAGAGTTATCTTAGATGACAAAATGGTCTTTAGTTTTGAGTTTTTCTGCCAGATCCCAGCTAACAAAATTACGTTCTCAGAACGTTCCCCTAAAGTTCTATTTTGGTTGTGGGAATGTTGCATTGCAATGTTCCCTCAACGTTATTTTGTCCAGTTTTCTTAATGTTCTTCTCAGAATGTTCCTACAACATCATCTCAACCTTATTTGCAACAATTTAACATTCTAGGAACGTTCTCTTGGAACGTTCTGACAACGTTAAAAAAATGTTCTCTGAACGTTCCTCTAACATTCCATTTTGGTTGTATGAATGTGTTATAGGTATGTTCCCCCATGAATCTGTCCAGTTTTATTCAAGTTACAAGAATGTTCTCTAAACATCAACCCAAACTCATTGGCAACAATTTAACGTTCTAGGAATGTGGTCTGAGAACCTGAAAACATTCCTATAACATTCTATTATGGTTGTGAGAATGATGCTACACTTAAAAAAGGCCATTTTTATGTTTCCATAACATCTTTCTTAAATCCACTGCCCCAGAATATTACCTCAACTTTACATACACTGACCACTGAACATTCCTGGAATGTTATCTTTAAACGTTCTTCAAAGGTTTATAGTTCCAGTTTTCTTAATTTTCTTAGGATGTTCGGTGCAAGTTAGTAGAACATAAAGTTAGTAGAACCCTAAAACATCTTCCTAATATTTTTGTGCAGCCAGCAGTACTCAGCATCAAAAGTTCAGATTTTTTAATGTTACTTTAACATTTCATTAACATTTTCTCCGTCTAGTTAATGTTAATCCCTCCCAGTCTTGATTTCCTTCCCTCCATCCACATTCCCGTTCATTGCTGATTGTCTAATTCAAACAATCCCCACTACTATAATAATACTGACATAAACTAAGGCAAAATCAATGCAAGCATAATGTGTTTAATAAATGTTTATTACTATTACTAATATTATTAATCAATTCAAGTGAATGAACAAAAAATGAAAAAAAGTCAAGAAGTCCATTAGGGCGTCTCTGTATTCTCCACTTGCAAAGTAAACAAATTGGTTTATTAGTTATTTTTTCACATTTATCAGTTCATGTAAAGCATTGTTACACTCTATCCAGGCCAATCTGGGCAGCTAAACACGAAGCTTTCTTGAAGTTACGTTGCAGTCTTTGATTTATAAGTCAAATGTGCAAGAGGCGCCTGTGGCTCTTCTTTTTTCATGGCTGAATTCCTCGCATGATTGGATTTAAATAATGTTGATAAGTACTAAGGGCCTTCTTAGTTTCAAGGTGTTTATTTGGCATGTGTAGTGGTCTTAAAGTTAGGAGTATAAAACATGAGGATAGGGAACAGTAGGGGTAATGGTTAACCTTAGGGGTAATGGTTAAAAAAAATAATAAAAAACAGTACGGACATTGCGTTTCCTTGCAAATGTTTTGCCTTCTCTTGCAAAAAATTCTGAGCCTGGTCGTGCTCTCTACACTTGGATTTCATGTGTGCACCGTGGATTACAGCAGAACAGCACTGCGATGACCTGGAAGTGTCTTCCTCTTTCTTTCAGTATGCGACTCTCTTTCAGCCCAGATTTTGAAGACTATTAATCTTAAGTGTAATTAAACACTGCTTCAAACACAGCAACAATCCGCCTGTTGACAGTGTTCAGAGTTTGTGTTTTTATGCTTTTTCCACAGTGAAAATTATGAAATATCAATGTTTCATGAGGTATATGGCGGTATTTCTTATGCTATAAAAAATGAAGCAGCCAACTTAAATAAAACTCCAACTAGGGCCGCAACGATTATTTGACTTGGTCGGCTAAAATTGATGATCAAATTAGTTGGCAACTAATTTAATAGTCCATTAGTTGGTGGCGTCATTACGCGTCTTTCTCACGCTCACTAGGAACATTTTGACATTAGCGCTTACTGAAGAGTGAACAAAAGCATGATGTCAGTCTCAAGAACAAATTCCTTAAAAGTGTGTGAGCATTTCACACTGTGCTTTTTTGTAAAGCCGACCTTAGCTGGCACAGGAGCACATCCTCCATGTCGGAGCATCAGAAGACGAACTGATGATACGCCACGTCCCAAACCGCATAACTGCACACTAAACAGTGCATAAAAATAGCGCATGTACCATCAGAAGTGCACTCATTAGTGTTGCGTGTGAAGTACAGAAGTGTGTGGTTAGGGACGCAGCAATAGCTGTGCTAGCGAGCTAGTTATCTAATGTTAATGTTAAAAGCCGTCCTACTTCATGTTATGAGCGGTAACATCTATTTTGAAATGCATGTTCTCTGGAATCGTTAATGGAGTTGGAACAGAGAAGCAAGTAACTACTATTCATAGCGACCCTGTTCACTTTCCAGATAATGTTTACAGTTTTAAACACTGCATCGTCGGCTTAACATCGAGGCCACCGGTGCGTTCAAATTCGGCACCAATCGCAAACAGTTTCACAAGCTAGTTCTCAGCGGACATACAAGGCAGCTGGACGAAGGGCTACTCTTGAAAAGAAATGTTTACACAAAATTGTTCAATTAACTGCTCATAGACAACAAGTTTGCCACAAACATTCGCCACTTTCCCCTCCGCTCCATCGGAGCACATCTTCTCCGCAGCGGTGAATATCTGCTCTCAGAGGAGAGCGAGCCTCTCACAGGAGCACGGAGAGATGCTGACTCTCCTCTGTTTCAAAATGTGATTGTAGAATTCAACTGCAACAGAGTGTAGATAGACAGCAGAATGCACAGAGCACAGTTTATATTTAAAATTTAAATTTAGTTTGTTTAGATGATTTGTTTATTTACTCGATTGAGAGAAAACTGCTTTAGTTTTGTTATACGTTATTGCTGGTACTTTGCACATCCTTGGTTTTAAATTCTAAAAGGGAAAACGATATTGGAGTTTTATTTATATTTTGTATTTGCAGAAAAGTTCATTAAATTAGTAAATCTTTAAACAGGTTATGCGTCTTTATTGTTAGTTAACAAATGCATAAAACAAAAAAAGCCAAATTTAAAAGCTGACAGCTACATAAGTGTTATTTGGAAATATAGTAATTCATAATAATAATCAATTATTTGTTTCAGTAATCGATAGATTATTCTACTATCAAATTAGTCGTTTGTTGCAGCCCCAACTCCAACAAAGGACGAAAAGTACAGTTATCAGAAACCTCCACTGCAGTGTTTAAAAACACTTTCTAACATATAAGGTTATGAGCTACGTTTTATTTTGCTACTTAAATTCTGAACAAGACCTCTGCAATACTTTGCAAAGTTCCCTGTTAAAAGCTTTATTTAAATATTTTATGAAAACCTAAATACACCATGTAATAAAACTTGATTTATTCTGACATTTGGGAAGATGTTACTCGAAACTGAAACAGCAAAATTACACAAAACTTATTCCATGTGTATCTGGGGAGGTGTTTTTCAACATTGCACTGGAGTTCCCTGATAACATCTTGATTTCAATGTATTATAGAATTGTAAAAGCTGCCTTACTTTTAATGAAAGTGGATTTTTTCAGGATTTTGAGGAAAGATTATTTATTATTACCTAAATTCTTTGTAAAACTCAGGGGTTTAATGTAAATGTAGTCTGTAGTAGGGCTTCATCGATACCAATTACTTGTACTTTTACTCATACAAATTTACAGATACCAACATCTGGTACCAGCTGATACCATGTGACATAAGCATAGTATACGCTGCCCTGCTAATGAACAAATGACTCAAGCTGGCAGTGAAGAGGGTCTGCTTACACAGTGAAGTGTTATGGGCTACGTTTACACAGTAGATTAAAGCAGCCCAAATCATATATGACACAGATGTGTTCTGTGTGGGAATGTAAACGGGGGGCAAAAAAACATACTGAATCTGACATTGAAATCCGACGTACCCGAATTGCGGTAATGCGACTCCGTCTGAACAACCAGAGCAGAATTCATGCGATGCAAACATTAGTCCAACTCAACTCTGAATGAGTTGTAGTATTCTGTGATAGTCATAGCATGAGCTGTAATAACGTGAGCCTTGTTTATCTTTTACAGAGCTATTTAAAAGTAGAAACCAGACTAATAAGTAGGGGGAGGGCGATATAATATCGTTCACGATAATACCAGTACATTTTTAAATGTTTTTGCCATATCGCAATATTGCACGCAAGCGCGCATGACGCTAAAAGTAAAAAAAAAAAAAGACAGACTAAGCAGAGAGTAGTACCGGTGTTACAGTAAACTCGGAGTAGTTGAAAACGGAGCCAAAGCTAGCATTAGCAAGATAACCCACGTAGTGTTTGAGCATTAAAACATCTGCTAACAACACATTTTATACCTTAAAACGTGTTTAACTACAAGTCATTCTACAAACAATGTTATAATTCGCTTACCGTGAAGAATAGGACGAAATAATGGTACAAACACAAACGAATTAAGCCTATCTAAGCCCCGCAGAGCAGCGTCAATTGAAGACGTCATGATTTCGACATGCGCAATGAGGGGGAACAGGGGGAACTGAATTTACCGTAACACCGGAGTTAGCGCTGGGGATGAATTAGTTCCTGAAAGGGGAGCTACATCAGTAGTGTGGAAGTTTTTTGGATATAGAAGGTCAGACTCCAAACAAACGACTGCAATTTACAAAACGTGCAAAAATACTGTGACCACAAAAGGTGGCAACACATCAAATTTATTTCACCACATTTTCATTTCACCTTTCAGTCATTGCACGTGTCCGAGAATGAAGATGAGATATCAAAACGTTTGCTTGTTAACAAACAAGCTAAACCAAACGTAGTCACTCAAGCAACCACAGCTGGAGAATTTGCAAGCAGCACTCTGTATGACAAAGAAGCACACGGTGGAATGAAATTACTGAAGCAGTCACATTTTGGTTAGCAAAGGACATGACGCCTACCCAAACGGTGGAAAAGGAAGGATTTAAGTGTCTTGTTAGGAAGATGGACCCAAGGCACATCCCTTTGCCGCAACTGTATGGCGAATGCCATGCCAAGTTAGCCACTACATTAGCTTCAATAACGTGTACTTCTTGTTGTAGTACAGCATTGTCACACAGACTGGGAAACAAAACCTCACTGCTGCAGGGGTTCAGTCCCGAAGTGGCATCTGGCAGCAGGAAGTGGCAACTCTGTCGTCCGGAAATGGCACGTACTGGCATGTGCCACTCAGCGAATGGTACCTGCCACCGA
>NW_023495359.1:0-57990 GCF_904425465.1 Colossoma macropomum
GGTAAATATTCAGAGGCAAGAGATCTGAATCTGAACCAGTGTACCAATCTGAAACCAACTTTACCACAGTGCTTCACCACTCAGTGCTGCCTGGGGTTTGTTGGGTTTTTCTTTACCACAATCTGATCACTTGGTTAGGATTAGAAGGCCTGAGGGGAATTTCAGACAGAGGCTGTTTGAGTGAAGATGTATCTTCTTGGTGTTGCACTTTTCTGTTATAAATTAGTTTTATTTATTTTATGTCTTTTTAAAATTAATTTTTATGTTTCCAAAGGTTATTTTGCAAAAGTTTTGTAAGCATTTTTTTTCTTAATTCTGTATAAAAATGTATTTGTGATGTAAAATGGCTGTGGAGTATTGTATCTATGTATTGCACATGTAATTTTGCATATCGTTACACACCAGTCAGGCCTTTTCACCAACATCAGTGCCTGACCACTAATGCTCCTTTAGCTGACCGAAGTGAATCACACAGCAACGTCCCACCGTGTCCAGTAAATGTCTGATGTGTGTGAATTATTAGTGTGATTATTCAGTGAAACTATTATATTGCACATGTAATTGCATATCGTTACACGCCAGTCAGGCCTTTTCACCCAACATCAGTGCCTGACCTCACTAATGCTCTTTTAGCTGACCAGAAGTGAATCCACACAGCAACGTCCCACCGTCTATAAGAGTGGCAGCTGCTACTGTAACAGATGTACAAATATCCAAATACATCTGATTGAACTTTGTTTACCTGTTATTCAGTCATTTTCCAGAAGCTGCTTTGAAACAAAGGTTTTACTGAAAACATTTGATTCTAATATTGTTTGTCTTCCTTTCTTCTCTGTTTCATATAGTTTTCTGTTTTTGCTCCTTTATATCAGTTTAACGATGTCATATCAGGCCAACATCAGTACCATGTAACTATATTGTCTTCTTATTCTGTTATTTTACAATAATTGGTGGGTATTTATTAAATGTATAATCTGTTGCGTATACTTTATTGCTGAGTACCTGTTAGCTCACTACTTCAGTTACCATCCCTGGCGGTTTCCCTGTTTACAGAGCGGTTTTCTCAGTTTGGAGGTAAACGGCCGTATAAGGCTGTGATACGGAGGATGTGCAGTAATTCTGTCACAGATTAGTTTTTCACCTGTTTTAGTCTTAATGTCTAAACAGTGTCCGGTCAGACTGCAGGTGGAGTATGAAGGTCTTTTTTGTGTGCACACTAATAATGTGGTCATATTGGTCAGATAAATCACAGTTATATTCTGCCAAATCACTCAGCCCTAGTAGAATGTGCAGTGGCCACTTTTTAACTTAATATGATGAGACTTACACATCAACGAAACGTGCAGCGATTCAGCAATGCTGACTGGGTCTGATAAAATCAATAAAAATCAAACAAAAGATCACTGCTCCTCTCTCTCTCTCTCTCTCTCTCTCTCTCTCTCTCTCTCTCTCTCTCTCTGTGCTTTTCTGTGTGAGTATTTAACTATGTGAGAAGCTGCTTGGCTGCTTAACCGTCTAGTACATGTCTGTGTGTGAAATAATTAGTGTGATTATCAGTGAAACGTATTACAGTAAAGAAAATCAAAGTTGGATAAACTGTTGATGTTACTAATTTCCACTGAAGAGGCGGAACGACTAACTGACAAACGTTGATATTCAGAAAGTATTCAGAAACAGGAAGGTATTGAGTTACGAATGGAGGCCCATTTATAAAAATGTAGCACCTAATTATCGTTATTTTTCATTATATTCTATTTCATTATTATTGCTAAACCAGCCTTTTTCATAGCTACCAGCTAACACTAACACAGCTGAACAGTAAGTATACAGTCAGACAGCAGGACATCCAGACAGCTGCCTTCAGTTTAGGAGTAGAGGAGCTCACTGATGGGAAGGATCTCCATCCATCCAGCCATCTTCTAAGCCGCTTGTCCTCGTTCGCAGGGGAGCTGGAGCCCATCCCGGCGGTCATCGGGCAGAAGGCAGGAAACATCCTGGACAGGCCGCCAGTCCATCACAGGGCAGAGACACACACTCACACCTAGGGGCAGTTCAGCAGGTGTGTGGACTGTGGGAGGAAACCCACACAGACATAACATACAACTCCACACAGAAAGGGGTCGCCCAGCTGCAGAATCGAACCCAGGCCCACAGCTCCACCTACAGCACCACCCTGTAATAAAAACAATGAAGAGAAAAGAAGAAATGATTTAATTAGAAATTGAACATTCAAGTTAGTTCACAAGTCAGGGATCTCATGTGTGGTGTGTATAGAGAGAGAGAGAGAGAGAGAGAGAGAGAGAGAGATAAGCAGTGTCCCAATTCAGGGGCTGCATCCTTCGGAGGCTGCATTTGAAGGCCGATTGCGTCACAGTGGTGCAACTAGTCTGTCCCATTTCGAAGCTCCTTCATGTGCGGCCGAGAAATGTGTCCTTCCTTTCCAAGGCAATGAAGGATCCATCAGGTGGACCCTTCACCAGCCAACGTGTCCCGATGTTCACTGTGTGCCGGCGAGGATTGGAGAACATGGCAGTGTCAGCAGAGGAGCGAAGGGCGGCTGAGGAGACACTTTAAATGAAGTATTGGGTTTAAACTGAGTGGAATAGCGAACGATACAGATGTTTAAAAAGCCAATGTGGTCTGAAGCAGAACTTACACTAACGTTTCATTTTGTTTTAGAGAGCGAAGAGCCGACAGAGAGACGCATCTCCAGCTCTAATGAAACAATTAAATCAAAGTTTTTGGCTCCACCTTTTAAATAACTTGACTGGAGCAGCGCTTCATGAGGAACAGCGGTGCTGTGACGCAACAGGAAATGTGCTGTAGAGCAGACCGTCCCCTTTCCGTTCAGCCTTTGCGAGTCTACACAGCCTTCGTAGACCACGTCCTTCGCAGGATTCAGCCTCTGAATTGGGACACAGCTATAGAGGTAAATATTTTGAGGCAAGAGATCTGAATTGGCACCAGTGTACCAATCTGAAACCAACTTTACCACAGTGCTTCACCACTCAGTGCTGCCTGGGGTTTGTTGGGTTTTTCTTTACCACAATCTGAACACTTGGATAGAGTTAGTAGATCTGAGGGGAATTTCAGACAGAGGCTGTGTGAGTGGAGATGCACTTCTTGGTGTTGCACTTCTGTTTATAGAATTAGTTTTATTTATTTTATGTCTTTTTAAAATTAATTTTATGTTTCCTACGAAAATGATTTGTTCCGGCTATGCCTTTAACCTGCACTGTTTTTTTACGGACAACAATGGGAATTACAAATGAAATGTTTTTGTAAATTACAAATAAATACATAAATAAATAAATAAAGGCAAAAGTTATGTAAGCATTTCTTTTCTAATTCTGTATAAAAATGTATTGTGGTGTAAAAATGGCTGTGAGTATTGTATCTTATGTATTGCACATGTAATTTGCATATCGTTACACGCCAGTCAGGCCTTTTCACCCAACATCAGTGCCTGACCTCACTAATGCTCCTTTAGCTGACCAGAAGTGAATCCACACAGCAACGTCCCACCGTCTATAAGAGTGGCAGCTGCTACTGTAACAAATGTACAAATATCCAAATACATCTGATTGAACTTTGTTTACCTGTTATTCAGTCATTTTTCCAGAAGCTGCTTTGAAACAAAGGTTTTACTGAAAACATTTGATTATAATATTGTTTGTCTTCCTTTTCTTCTCTGTTTCATATAGTTTTCTGTTTTTGCTCCTTTAATATCAGTTTAACGATGTCATATCAGGCCAACATCAGTACCATGTGACTATATTTTCTTCTTATTCTGTTATTTTACAATAATTGGTGGGTATTTATTAAACGTATAATCTGTTGCGTATACTTTATTGCTGAGTACCTGTTAGCTCACTACTTCAGTTACCATCCCTGGCAGTTTCCCTGTTTACAGAGCGGTTTTCTCAGTTTGGAGGTAAACGGCCGTATAAGGCTGTGATACGGAGGATGTGCAGTAATTCTGTCACAGATTAGTTTTTCACCTGTTTTTAGTCTTAATGTCTAAACAGTGTCCGGTCAGACTGCAGGTGGAGTATGAAGGTCTTTTTTGTGTGCACACTAATAATGTGGTCATATTGGTCAGATAAATCACAGTTATATTCTGCCAAAATCACTCAGCCCTAGTAGAATGTGCAGTGGCCACTTTTTAACTTAATATGATGAGACTTACACATCAACGAAACGTGCAGCGATTCAGCAATGCTGACTGGGTCTGTTAAAATCAATAAAAATCAAACAAAAGATCACTGCCCTCTCTCTCTCTCTCTCTCTTTCTCTGTGCTTTTCTGTGTGAGTATTTAACTATGTGAGAGGCTGTTTGGCTGCTTAACTGTCTAGTAAATGTCTGATTGTGTGTGAAATTATTAGTGTGATTATCAGTGAAACGTATTACAGTAAGGAAATTCAAAGCTGGATAAACTGCTGATGTTACTAATTTGATTAGATTTGATGGTAGAAATGTTCTATACAGGTGAAAAAGAACCAGTTTAGTGTCCCAGTTAACTGTTTAAGATTCATTGTATTATCCATCTGTTCCACTTGGTTATATGTGTCTGGATTTGCTGTGATCAGCATACACTGCATACACGTATCTGCTGAGATTAGAATATATTCATATTCAGTAATTAATATATTCATATACTCATTCAGAACTTGATGGCAGCAACGCAGCTTGAGAACGTTGTGACAGGGCCTCGTCTACCGTTGTGTAGCCTCCCCTCTTCTCTTAACAGCAGTCTGTAAACGTCTGGGAAGTGAGGAGAGCCATTGCTGGAGTTCTGGGAGAGGAATGTTGTCCCATTCTTGTCTGATGTAGGACTCTAGCTGCTCAGTCCTGGGTCTTTGGGTCTTTATGGAGTTAGTTTTGTGCCAAAATGTTTGAGAGAAGGTCCTGATGTTTGAGAGAGGAATGTCACGGTTTGATAGGACAGCTATCCTGGGTCTTTAGGTGTCCTTTACTGGATTTTTCGTTTCATGATGCACTGAATGTTTTCTTTTGGTGAAGGTCTGGACTGCAGGCCGGCCAGTTCAGCACCCGGACTCTTCTTCTGCAAAGCCATACTGTTGTGATGGATGCAGTATGTGGTTTATTGTCTTGATGAAATATGCAAGGCCTTCCCTGAAAGAGACGAAAAGAAGAGAAATAAGGATTTCAAATTTTGATTCATCTGACCTCAGAACAGGTTTCCATTTTGCCTCAGTCCATTTTAAATGAGCTTTGGCCCAGAGAAGACGGCGGCGTTTCTGGATCATGTTGACATGTGGCTTCTTCTTTGCATGACACAGCTTTAACTTGCATTTGTGGATTACACAAAAACAGGGATTTTTGCAGATTGTCTAAATCTTTTGATGATATTATGTACTGTATATGATGGGATGTCCAAAGTCTTCGCAATTTTACGTTGAGGAACATTTTTCTGAAATTGCTTCACAGTTTTTAGACTCAGTTTTTCACAGATTGGTGAACCTCTGCCCATCTTTGCTTCTGAGAGACTCTGCCTCTCTAAAATGCCCTTTTTATACTCAGTCAGGTGAGTTAGTGGCAAATTGCTCGTCCAGCTGATTTTTATTAGTACCACTTACAGCCATTTGTTGTCTCTGTCCTAACTTTTTTGAGATGCTTTGCTGCCATCAAGTTCTAAATGAGTTCATGTTTTTCCTGATATGGTAAAATGTCTCACTTTCAATTACAGATTATAGAGCTTCATTACTCACCACTTCATATAACTTTATACAGTCATTTAAAACGAATCAGATTTTAGAGCTTCATCACTCAACGCTTCATATAACTTTATACAGTCATTTAAAACTAATCAGATTTTAGAGCTTCATTACTCACCGCTTCGTTTAACTTTTTACAGTCATTGGTTTAAGACTAATTAGACTGTAGAGCCTCATCACTCACTGCTTCTTTTAACTTTATAGAGTCAGTGGTTTCAAACTAATCAGATTTTAGAGCTTCGTCACTCACCGCTTCATTTCACCTTCATTGAAGGACCAGCCGATACAGATACTGAAAAAAAGAAAAAGATATAAATGGAAACAGTATATTAAAAAACAGGACAACAGCACCATCTGCTGGAGTAAACAGAGCAAACTGTACTCAGCAGATCACATTTCAGGAGCTTCACTGTCTATTTGAGTTCTGAAATGTTAAAAATCTACTTTACAAACTAAACATTAAGATAAAGTCTTTAACAAGATGATAAAGTAGTGTCAGTTCAGTTCTTACCAGTAGAGAATGTAGAGATCAGTAAGATCAGGATACAGAGAGCAGAACTGCAGGACTGCAGGACTGCATGACAGACACACACACACTATCAGTACTGACCAAGAGAGGAGAGAGAGAAGAGAGAAAGAGAGAACAGAACTGACCTACAGACACACACACCATCAGTACTGACCAGGAGAGGAGAGAGAGAAGAGAGAGAGAACAGAACTGACCTACAGACACACACACCATCAGTACTGACCAGGAGAAAATACATAATGCAGTACCCTAAATCAGTGTTTCCTAATCCTGGTCCTGTACTTCCTCCACACTCTACACATTTCAGAGTTTCTCCCTCTCTCAACACACCTGATCTCAATAATCAGGTCATTAATACCCCTCACAGAGCTCAGGTGAGTGTGTTAGAGTGGAGAAAACACTATATGTGAAGGACAGAGGGAAATCCAGGATGAGGACTGGGAAACACTGCGCTATGTAGCCCTACAGTGTAGAAGAATCAATAGGGACACTATTAAGCTGTCCAGGGGCAGTAGCAGTGGCTAGTGATTTCATTTTTTTTAGAGCTGTGCTAAACCCAGCCCATTTAATTTAAGCACATCAACACCACTTAATGTTACTTCTTCAAATTTTACACATATACACAAATAGCTAAAATCTGTGAATATTAGCCAGTCAGCAGCTCATCAGCATGTCTGATCTGAAATCTGATTAAATTCAATGCAGTACCTCTGTCATGGTGACCGCTGTGCCTGCTTCCACGTAGACTTCATGCACTGACTATTGGAAAGCGTGGTAAGTGTTCCCACAAAGGTGTTAGTTTCAAAGTCTTTTTCTTGCCTTTAACTATTTTTTAGGTCTTTACTGTTTTTTTTCTCTGTCCTGATCTACTCTGGAGCAGAAGGGTACATCCAAGCACAGATCATCAAACAGTTGAAAATCCCCATGGAACCTTCAAAGACCCTCTTACAAGTGGCCGCCTGGGATGGGGATCCAGTAGGAGCTGGAACTTTAGAGAACATTAATATTTCTTCAGTAAAAAGATTTGGTCCCCAAGGCATTTAGGGATATCACTTGGGCTCATTCCTCACTCGCCTCGGGCTATCTAGGTGAAACACGTACACAACAACTTATTGCTAATCAATACTGGTGGGAGAATGAATTCAGATATTCACAAATTCATAGCTTCATGCTCAATGTGCTCCCAGTGTAAGACCCCTAAAACATTGCCTGCAGGAAAACGTATGCCGTTACCTGTACCTGCTCAACCTTGGTTTCACATAGCTAGAGACTTTATAACTGACCTGCCTGAGTCACAGCGTTTTACCACTATTCTAATGGTCATTGATAGATTTACTTTTTGTGTCTGCTTCATTCTATTTGTCTCATTGCCACAGCTGAAACACTAGTTAACCAGGTTGTCTGATATTATGGGATCCCTGTGCACATTTTATCTGATGGTGGTGCCCAGTTTATGTCTTAGGTTTGGTCTCCTTTCTTTGAACATATAGGTGTTTCAGTCAGGCTTACTTCAGGCTATCACCCATCTGCACTAATTTGAGGAAACATTTTCAGACATTGAAAGTGTTTGTTATATCTGCATCTTTCATTTGCTATTTCAGTCAAGTAATTCTAATGTAGGGTAAATCTGGTGACAACTAATTCTGGTCTTTCCTATGTCTGTTTTTGTCAGAATGTTTGTCAGAATGTTAAATCCACCTGTAAGCACTACAGAGTGCTAGACAGGTTCTCTGCAAACATCTGTCACATCTGTCAATCTGTCTTTCTGTTGTATTGTCATTAACAGTTTGTTACAGTTTTTTACAGTCAATTTTTTTTAGTACTAAGGTCACTTTTTCAAAACTGTTCACACCCCTCCCTGTATAAATATGCAGCTCATTACAACAGTTCATTTGATAGTGTAAATGCTCTACAGTGTCAAAAACACAGCAAAAACAGCTCAAAATACATTCCTTCCATCAAAACATCAACACTGGTGTGTTGAATATGCAGGTTCAGTATCTTCACAGGTTCTGTGTGTTCTTTTTGCTTTTCTCTGAAGTGAAACTGCATGTTGACTCTCTGATGTAGAAAACAGCAGTTAAACCTGTTTCTCCAGACAAAACACTCTGCTTATTTAAAATATGTGAATAAAACACACTTCACTTTCTCTAAGCAGACACATGTATTCGATCCTCACAATGTTGTGGAATGTCTTCACAATAAGGACGGTCAGTGAACTGTCCAACCAGTAGCCTCTACCTCCACCCCAAATTCCCATATCCCTGAAATATGTTGTCACAATTTTATATACTAACTCATGGCCACAATAAACTAAAGAAGATATACTGAGGCCATGAGTTTCTATTGGCCATGGGGCCTCAGTATATTAAATTATGGTCATGTCTTCTTAAAAAATAATTACCATGTCACCTTTACATATTTACATATTTTGATTGGAGAAGATGAGATTATTTTTTTAGATTTGGAAGAACCAGCAGTGGTGTGCTTTACAGAAAAGATGTGATTTTTAACAGACTGAAACGCTCCTAACAATTCCTGATTGACTTCTGTGACTTTGAAAGCGCAGGGAATTTAATTTTTCCATGGCCAAATGGCCTCAATATAATGCAGTGTTCTCACCATTTCGATTTTTTTTTAATAATGCTAAGGTCCAATTCATAAGTTTTTGGAGTATAAGAATGTGCTCTGTACAATTTTGTATTTTGTACAATTTTGCATCATATTTAAGAGCTACAGAATTAGAGTGGCAGCCTGATAATGTCCCAGAAATAGATTTTGAATGATTTTAATGGGAAAGAGATTTAGAAGGGGCAGTGAACTCCAGTCTTGGAAGCCCAGAGACCTTCACAGTTTAGTGATTTTCCAACTTAACACTCCTGATTCATCTCAGTAGGTAATTACCAGGTTTAGTTGGTGTGTTCAGAGCAGGAAAATGCCAAATTGTGTTGGTCACCAGCCCTCTAGGACCACAGTCTCACCAGCCCTCTTATAGAAGATAAAATGTGTGAATAAAAGAAGCCTCAGTTGAGAAAGCTAAAACTAAAATAAAATAAAATATCCTAAACAGTTTCTACATTAGTCCTGAAAGTTAAGGGCAGATAAATATCAAAAGCCACACTCACACACTAATAAAGAGTGTGTACAGCTGTTCAAAGCTGTGTTTGCTAGTCATGTACTGGCTGGTGAGTTTTGATTGAATATTGTTTTGGCATTTCCAAAACAATCATTAGTTTTAATAAAATGAACATGACTAAGGTATAGGGTCACTCTAAGCAAAAGGATTTTAATCTAAAGTCCAAGATCAGTTAAGAGTCACAAACAAGTTTTCAACTCTGATAAACAATTTGGTGAAATCATCCATATTAAAGACATCGATTAGCACAAGAGGATTTAAATGCATGGCTCACTTTGCTTTGGCTGTGCTTCGTTGTTATGGAAGATAAATCAGCAGACAGGTTTGCAAAATTGGCAGATCTTAGTTAATAGGGTGTAAAAGTGACTCACCTGTTGATTCTCAGCTGAATGTGTGGCACCTTTGTACAGATCTAAACAAGGAGTTAATGTCACATACTTTTGATAGCACACCACCTGGGGCTAAAAAAAATAATAAAAGTTTACTGGAAGTGAGGTATGATAGCAAGGTGCAGGTTGCTACATGTTCTGCCAACATGTTCTGCTAAGGTCACCATTATGGTCTATATTCTCACTAAAGTGTGGAGTGTCGAAAAGCTATAAAGGAGAAAGTTTCAGAGTTAATCTTGTGATTGATAGCAAAGGATTGTAAGGACAGTAAGGAGTGTGTATGAAAGTTTGCATTGGCAGAGGATGAAGATGTGAGGTTTAGGTGAGGGGGAGGAGATGGGGGGCAGGATATGCTATAGGGCACCAGGAAGGCTAGGACTGGCAGTGGACATTTTCTTTTAAGAATATAGTAATTGTTTTGTCCACAGATTAGTAATTTAGTCTTGTTTTCCATTGATTCCATTTTTCTTCTTTAAGCAACAGTAGATAAATGCAATATGTGATCTGGAGTGATGTTGATCCAGATGTGCACAGATGCCACCAGAAGTAACACTGATAAAACACATTTTGGCAGTTTTTGTATCATCCATTTCATATTTAAACAGTACAACATCCACATTTTAGCAATACTGAATCAGATCAGTGCAGTAAATGAAGAGTAAATAATAACTCACAGTGACCAAAGCTGGCATGAAGTGAAGGTAAGTATGCAGGTAACTCTGTCCAGATGATAAAGGTGAGTTTCAGTGAGTTTCCTCAGTAAATCTGACTGTGTTCTTGATCTCAGGTCGTAGTGCAGGTACAGCGTTTTCTAACACTTGTCTCTGAAACTGTGTGCTGGCGGTCAGTATCATGAAAAAGCTGTTTAACCGATTTCTCCAGGAAGTACAGTCAATTAAAATATGTAAATCAAACAACGTCCTACACTTCCCCTAAAAACACATATAAGTGTAGAGAGGTGTACCCCATCAGTGTAGAGAGGTGTACCCTGTCAGTGTAGCAAAGTGTACCACTCAATGTAGAGAGATGTACCCCTTTGGTGTAGAGAGGTGTACCCCTTTAGTGTAGAGAGATGTACCCCCTCAGTGTAGAGAGGTGTAACGCCTCAGTGTAGAGAGTCGTACCCCCTCAGTGTAAAGAGGTGTACCCATTTAATAAAGAGAGGTGTACTGCCTCACTGTAGAGAGGTGTACTCACTGAGTGTAGAGAGGTGTACCCTCTCAGTATAGAGAATTGTAGCCCTCAGTGTAGCGAGGTGTACCACTTTAGTGTAAAGAGGTGTACCTCTTCAGTGTAGAGAGGTGTACCGCCTCAGTGTAGAGAGATGTACCCCTTCAGTGTAGAGAGGTGTACCCCTTTAGTGTAGAGAGTTGTCCCCCCTCAGTGTACAGAGGTGTACCCCTTTAATGTAGAGAGGTGTACCTAGTTAGTGAAGAGAGGTGTATTCTCTCAATGTAGAGAGGTGTACCGCCTCAGTGTAGAGAGGGGTAAGGCCTTAGTGGAGAGAGATGTACCGCCTTAGTGGAAAGAGGTGTACAGAGGTGTAGAGATGTGTGCTCTCAGTGTATAGAGGTGTACCAATCAGTGTAGAGAGCTGTATAGCCTTAGTGTAGAGAGGTATACCCTCTTAGTGTAGAGAGGTGTACCCCTCATTGTAGAGAGGTGTACTCATCAGTGTAGAGAGGTGTAACTCTTTAGTGTGGAGAAGTGTACCCCTCAGTGTAGAGAGGTGTACCCCTTTAATGTAGAGAGGTGTACTCACTGAGTGTAGAGAGGTCTACCCTCTCAGTGTAGAGAGGTGTACCACCTCAGAGTAGAGAGGTGTACCCCTTAGTGTAGAGAGATGTACCCCTTAGGTAAAGAGAGGTGTACCCCCTCAAAGTAGAAAGGTGTACCCCCTCAGTGTACAGAGGTGTACCCATCAGTGTAGAGAGGTGTACCCCTTTAGTGTAGAGAGGTGTACCACCTCAGTGTAGGGAGATGTAACCCTTTAGTGTAGAGAGGTGTACCACCTCAGTGTAGGGAGATGTAACCCTTTAGTGTAGAGAGGTGTACCCCATTAGTGTAGAGAGTTGTACCCCCACAGTGTAGAGAGGTGTACCCCTTTAATGTAGAGAGGTGTACCTAGTTAGTGAAGAGAGGTGTATCCTCTCAATGTAGAGAGGTGTACCGTCTCAGTGTAGAGAGGGGTAAGGCCTTAGTGGAGAGAGATGTACAGCCTTAGTGGAGAGAGGTGTACAGAGGTGTAGAGATGTGTGCCCTCAGTGTAGAGAGGTGTGCCAATCAATGTAGAGAGCTGTACTGCCTTAGTGTAAAGAGGTGTACCCTCTCAGTGTAGAGAGGTGTACCCCTCAATGTAGAGAGGGGTACCCCCTCATTGTAGAGAGGTGTAACCCTTTAGTGTAGAGGGGTGTACCACCTCAGTGTAGAGAGGTGTACCCCTTAGTACAGAGAGGTGTACCCCCTTAGTGTAGAGAGGTGTACACCTCAAAGTAGAGAGATGTACCCCCTAAGTGTAGAGAGGTGTACCCATCAGTGTAGAGAGGTGTAACTCTTTAGTGTAGAGAAGTGTACCCCTCAGTGCAGAGAGGTGTACCCCTTTAATATAGAGAGGTGTACCCCTTTAGTGTAGAGAGGTGTACACTCTCAGTGTAGATAGGTGTAACCCTTTAGTGTAGAGAGGTGTACCACCTCAGTGTAGAGAGGTGTACCCCTTAGTGTAGAGAGGTGTACCCCTTTAGTACAGAGAGGTGTACCCCTTAGTGTAGAGAGGTGTACCCCTTTAGTACAGAGAGGTGTACCCCCTTAGTGTAGAGAGGTGTACCCCTCAAAGTAGAGAGGTGTACTCATCAGTGTAGAGAGGTGTAACTCTTTAGTGTGGAGAAGTGTACCCCTCAGTGTAGAGAGGTGTACCCCTTTAATGTAGAGAGGTGTACTCACTGAGTGTAGAGAGGTCTACCCTCTCAGTGTAGAGAGGTGTACCGCCTCAGTGTAGAGAGATGTACCACTTCAGTGTAGAGAGGTGTACCTCGTTAGTGTAGAGAGGTGTATCCTCTCAATATAGAGAGGTGTACCGCCTCAGTGTAGAGAGGGCTAAGGCCTTAGTGGAGAGAGATGTACCGCCTTAGTGGAGAGAGGTGTACAGAGGTGTAGAGATGTGTGCCCTCAGTGTAGAGAGGTGTACCAATCAGTGTAGAGAGCTGTACTGCCTTAGTGTAAAGAGGTTTACCCTCTCAGTGTAGAGAGATGTACCACTTCAGTGTAGAGAGGTGTACCTCGTTAGTGTAGAGAGGTGTATCCTCTCAATATAGAGAGGTGTACCGCCTCAGTGTAGAGAGGTGTACGGCTTTAGTGGAGAAAGCTGTATCGCCTTAGTGGAGAGAGGTGTACCATCTCAGTGTAGAGATGTGCTCCCCCTCAGTGTACAGAGGTGTACATCTTTAGTGTAGAGAGGTGTACCCCCTCAGTGTAGAGAGCTGTACCCCTCAATGTAGTGAGGTATACCCCCTCAGTGTACAGAGGTGTACCAATCAGTGTAGAGAGGTGTAACTCTTTAGTGTAGAGAAGTGTACCCCTCAGTGCAGAGAGGTGTACCCCTTTAATATAGAGAGGTGTACCCCTTTAGTGTAGAGAGGTGTACACTCTCAGTGTAGATAGGTGTAACCCTTTAGTGTAGAGAGGTGTACCACCTCAGTGTAGAGAGGTGTACCCCTTAGTGTAGAGAGGTGTACCCCTTTAGTACAGAGAGGTGTACCCCTTAGTGTAGAGAGGTGTACCCCTTTAGTACAGAGAGGTGTACCCCCTTAGTGTAGAGAGGTGTACCCCTCAAAGTAGAGAGGTGTACTCATCAGTGTAGAGAGGTGTAACTCTTTAGTGTGGAGAAGTGTACCCCTCAGTGTAGAGAGGTGTACCCCTTTAATGTAGAGAGGTGTACTCACTGAGTGTAGAGAGGTCTACCCTCTCAGTGTAGAGAGGTGTACCGCCTCAGTGTAGAGAGATGTACCACTTCAGTGTAGAGAGGTGTACCTCGTTAGTGTAGAGAGGTGTATCCTCTCAATATAGAGAGGTGTACCGCCTCAGTGTAGAGAGGGCTAAGGCCTTAGTGGAGAGAGATGTACCGCCTTAGTGGAGAGAGGTGTACAGAGGTGTAGAGATGTGTGCCCTCAGTGTAGAGAGGTGTACCAATCAGTGTAGAGAGCTGTACTGCCTTAGTGTAAAGAGGTTTACCCTCTCAGTGTAGAGAGATGTACCACTTCAGTGTAGAGAGGTGTACCTCGTTAGTGTAGAGAGGTGTATCCTCTCAATATAGAGAGGTGTACCGCCTCAGTGTAGAGAGGTGTACGGATTTAGTGGAGAAAGCTGTATCGCCTTAGTGGAGAGAGGTGTACCATCTCAGTGTAGAGATGTGCTCCCCCTCAGTGTACAGAGGTGTACATCTTTAGTGTAGAGAGGTGTACCCCCTCAGTGTAGAGAGCTGTACCCCTCAATGTAGTGAGGTATACCCCCTCAGTGTACAGAGGTGTACCAATCAGTGTAGAGAGGTGTAACTCTTTAGTGTAGAGAAGTGTACCCCTCAGTGTAGAGA
Organism: Colossoma macropomum; assembly: GCF_904425465.1. Classification (NCBI taxonomy): domain Eukaryota; kingdom Metazoa; phylum Chordata; class Actinopteri; order Characiformes; family Serrasalmidae; genus Colossoma; species Colossoma macropomum. The sequence goes on from NW_023495359.1 coordinate 14,379, forward strand.
GGTGTACCCCTTTAATGTAGAGAGGTGTACCCCTTTAGTGTAGAGAGGTGTACACTCTCAGTGTAGAGAGGTGTACCCCTTTAGTGTAGAGAGGTGTACACTCTCAGTGTAGAAAGGTGTACACTCTCAGTGTAGAGAGGTGTACCCCTTTAGTGTAGAGAGTTGTACCCCGTCAGTGTAGAGAGGTGTAACCTCTCAGTGTAGTGAGAGGTGTCAGAGAGGTGTACCGCCTCACTGTAGAAAGGTGTAGCGTCTCAGTGCAAAGAGGTGTACTGCCTCAGTGTACAGAGGTGTACCCGTCAGTGTAGAGAGGTGTACCCCCTCCGTGTAGCGAGGTGTACCCCTTTAATGTAGAGAGGTGTACCGCCTCAGTGTAGGGAGATGTAACCCTTTAGTGTAGAAAGGTGTACTCCATTAGTGTAGAGAGTTGTACCCCCACAGTGTAGAGAGGTGTACCCCTTTAATGTAGAGAGGTGTACCTAGTTAGTGAAGAGAGGTGTATCCTCTCAATGTAGAGAGGTGTACCGCCTCAGTGTAGAGAGGGCTAAGGCCTTAGTGGAGAGAGATGTACCGCCTTAGTGGAGAGAGGTGTACAGAGGTGTAGAGATGTGTGCCCTCAGTGTAGAGAGGTGTACCAATCAGTGTAGAGAGCTGTACTGCCTTAGTGTAAAGAGGTTTACCCTCTCAGTGTAGAGAGGTGTACCCCTCATTGTAGATAGGTGAAACCCTTTAGTGTAGAGAGGTGTACCACCTGAGTGTAGAGAGGTGTACCCCTTAGTGTAGAGAGATGTACCCCTTAGGTACAGAGAGGTGTACCCCCTTAGTGTAGAGAGGTGTACCCCTCAAAGTAGAGAGGTGTACCCCCTAAGTGTAGAGAGGTGTACCCATCAGTGGAGAGAGGTGTAACTCTTTAGTGTGAAGAAGTGTATCCCTCAGTTTAGAGAGGTGTACCCCTTTAATGTAGAGAGGTGTACTCACTGAGTGTACAGAGGTCTACCCTCTCAGTGTAGAGAGGTGTACCGCCTCAGTGTAGAGAGATGTGCCACTTCAGTGTAGAGAGGTGTACCTCTTTAATGTAGAGAGGTGTACCTCGTTAGTGTAGAGAGGTGTATCCTCTCAATATAGAGAGGTGTACTGCCTCAGTGTAGAGAGGTGTAACTCTTTAGTGTAGAGAAGTGTACCCCTCAGTGTAGAGAGGTGTACCCCTTTAATGTAGAGAGGTGTACCCCTTTAGTGTAGAGAGGTGTACACTCTCAGTGTAGAGAGGTGTACCCCTTTAGTGTAGAGTTGTACCCCGTCAGTGTAGAGAGGTGTAACCTCTCAGTGTAGTGAGAGGTGTCAGAGAGGTGTCAGAGAGGTGTACCGCCTCACTGTAGAAAGGTGTACCGTCTCAGTGCAAAGAGGTGTACTGCCTCAGTGTACAGAGGTATACCCGTCAGTGCAAAGAGGTGTACCCCCTCCGTGTAGGTTCCCGATTAGTATAGAGAGGTGTACTCCCTCAGTGTAGAGAGGTGTACATCTTTAGTGTAGAGAGGTGTACCCCCTCAGTGTAGAGAGCTGTACCCCTCAATGTAGTGAGGTATACCCCCTAAGTGTAGAGAGGTGTACCCATCAGTGTAGAGAGGTGAAACTCTTTAGTGTAGAGAAGTGTACCCCTCAGTGTAGAGTTGTACCCTCTCAATGTAGAGAGTTGTACCGCCTCAGTGTAGGGAGGTGTACCGCCTCAGTGCAGAGAGGTGTACCGCCTCAGTGTACGAAGGTGTACCCTCTCAGTGTAGAGAGGTGTACCCCTCAGGTTAGAGAGGTTTACCCCCTCAGTGTAGAGAGGTGTGCCCCTCAGTGTACAGAGCTGTACCCGTGAGTGTAGATAGGTGTACCCCCTCTCTGTAGAGAGGTGTACCCTCTCAATACAGAGAGATGCACCCCTCAGTGTAGATAGGTGTACCCACTCAATGTAGAGAGGTGTACCCTCTTAGTGTAGAAAAGTGTAGCCCTCAGTGTAGCGAGGTGTACCCCTTTAGTGTAGAGAGGTGTACCCCCTCAGTGTAGACAGGTGTTCCCTCTCAATGCAGAGAGGTGTACATCCTCAGTGTAGAGAGGTATACCACCTTAATGGAGAGAGGTGTAAAGCCTTAGTGGAGAGATGTGTACCGCCTCAGTGTAGAGATGTGTACCCCCTCAGTGTAGAGAAGTGTACCCTCTCAGTGTAGAGAGGCGTACTCCTCAGGGTAGAGAGGTGTACCCTCTCAGTGTAGAGAGGTTTACTCCCTCATTGTAGAGAGGTGTTCCCTCTCAGTGCAGGGAAGTGTACCCCTCAGTTTAGCGAAATGTACCCCTTTAGTTAAAAGTGGTGTACCCTTTTAGTGTTGAGAGGTGTACACCCTCAGTGTAGTGAGGTGTACCTCCTCAGTTTAGGGAGGTGTTCTCCTGTAGTGTAGAGAGATGTACCCCTTTAGTTTAGAGAGATGTACCCCTTTAGTGTAGAGAGTTGTACCCTCTCAATATAGTGAGGTGTACTGCCTCAGTGTAGAGAGGTGTCCCACCTTAGTGTAGAGAGGTGTAACCCTTTAGTGTAGAGAGGTGTACCACTTCAGTGCAGAGAGGTTTACCCCTCAGTGTAGAGAGGTGTACCCTGTCAGTATAGAGAGGTGTACCCCCTCAGTTTAGAGAGATGTACCCTCTCAGTGTAGTGAGAGGTGTCAGAGAGGTGTCCTGTCTCAGTGTAGAGAGGTGTACCCTCTCAGTGTAGAGAGGTGTACCGCCTCAGTTTAGAGAGGTGTACCGCCTTAGTGGAGAGAGGTGTAGCCCCTCAGTGTAGAGAGGTGTACCCTGTCAGTATAGAGAGGTGTACCCCCTCAGTTTAGAGAGATGTACCCTCTCAGTGTAGTGAGAGGTGTCAGAGAGGTGTCCTGTCTCAGTGTAGAGAGGTGTACCCTCTCAGTGTAGAGAGGTGTACCGCCTCAGTTTAGAGAGGTGTACCGCCTTAGTGGAGAGAGGTGTAGCCCCTCAGTGTAGAGAGGTGTACCCCTCAGTGTACAGATGTGTACCCGTCAGTGTAGAGAGTTGTACCCCCTCAGTGTAGAGTGGTGTACCACCTCAATATAGAGATGTGTACCCCTCAGTGTAGAGAGGTGTACCGCCTTAGTGTAGAGAGGTGTACCCCTCAGTGTACAGACGTGTACCCCTCAGTGTAGAGAGCTGTACCGCCTCAGTGTAGAGAGGTGTACCGCTTCAATACAGAGAGATGTACCCCTCAGTGTAGAAAGGTGTACCACCTCAATGTAGGGAGGTGTACTCCTCAGTGTAGAGAGATGTACCCCTTCAGTGTAGAGAGGTGTACCTCTCCAGTGTAGAGAGGTGTACCCCCTCTGTCGATAGAGGTGTCCTGTCTCAGTGTAGACAGCTGTACCCTCTCAGTGTAGAGAAGTGTACCGCCTCCGTGTAGAGAGGTGTACCGCTTCACTTTAGAGACGTGTACCACCTCAGTTTATAGAGGTTTAATTTGAAGTAGGAGTAGTAATAGTTGTTTTAATAGAAGTAGTGTTAGTAGAAGTAGTAGTAGTAGTAGTAGTAGTAGTAGTAGTAGTAGTGGTACTAGTAGTAGTACTGTTAATAGTGGTATTAGTGCTAGTAATAGCAGTATTGTCAGTGTTAGTAGTACTACTAGTACTAGTAGTGTTTTTATTATTAGAATTAGTAATAGTAGTAGATGTAGTAGCATTGTTATTAGTATTAGTAGTAGTGTTAGTAGAAATTGTAGTATTAGTGGTTATATTAGTGTTAGTAGAAGTTGTAGTAGTAATAGTAGTAGAAGGAGGTACTAGGTGATGCTCAAGTGCCGTCTGATAAAGGTTCAGCCCCATCACTAGCACCCCAAAATATACTTATAGCCTAGTTCATATTTGACATCACATAAATGTAATTACAATTTTGAACTTTTCTTCTAGCAATAATCAAGACAAAATAGTCCCATAAAATGTATTATTTCAGATTTGACCTTATTTTCCATCATCAGCATTCCATATAAACCCAGAAGACATGTATAGGTTCACTGGTGATTTTGGACAGTAAATAAAATGGCAACATTTGTGTTGTACACATGGTGACCCCAGGGGCATGTTTTGCTAAGGTTTCCAGGTTGAATGACATGTTTTGTCTAAACACTGTTAAATGGTTTGTAACAGGCTTTGAGGTACATTTTCTTTGGTTTGATGGCCGTGTCAGAGCTGTTACCCAATCGGCAGCACCGTGTATATAAACCCTGCAGTATTAAAAAGGCTCCATTAGGCCTACATTCCAGCTGCACCACTGAAGTGGACTCCCGCTCCTCAACCACTATGTTTACTACAAAGTCATGGACACATGAAATAACCTTGCTTCTAATTAGTCTAACAAAGCAAATGGCCCAAGATTTTCAATCTCCCGTGTTAAAGACAGTAACACGGGACTGTGTGTTACTGTGGAAAAAGGTATCTGTGGAAATGCTGGTTAAAGGATACAGCTTTGAAGCAGAGGCACGTAACAATGAGCAAAAGCAATTGAAACAGAGGTTGATTTTGGTGCTCACATTAGCATTTTTTGGGAGTAGAGAAACTTAAGGACATTTGCTATGTCTGTGTTTTTATTCTTAGATACAAAACAATATTGGACAACAAGAAGAAGATAGGGAGTGGTGCCAGCAGCTGGGTCTTCTTCACCTCAATAGAGGACCTCCTGGCTGATGATCCCAGCATGGAGCTGGTCCAGATTGTGTCCTTATTTGCTGGTGATCATCTTTCCATGTCTTTTAATATTATTTTAAGTAGATTTTGTTAAAGCCACATCAGCATGAATTAGCACAACAGAGGAGATGTGAGTCTTTGGTAAATGGATGTGTGAAGTAGCTTTACTTCACATCTGAAGCGCCCCAGCAGTTTGGGCAGCATGTCACTGAGCAGAGGAGGCAGATATTTATATGAGAGCTTTTATTTGTGAGGCAGAACTAAAATGTTCCAAAGCTGCCAGCAGAGATTATCTACAGATAAACTGATTCTGTTTAGCATTTTATAAGGTATGTGACAGTCTCTGTTTGGTTACTGTGCTCATTCATTTCTTCCTTCCAGTCTTCATCAACAGCTGCTGAGTTTCTCTCCTCAGCTGCACAATCATCATTGCTAACATTACAATCACAGCTACAAGTACAGCCATTATCAGGGCAACAAGCCACATTAGTACAGCAGCTCCTTTATCTGAGTCCAGATCTGGCTGGTCATCTACAAAACACACACAGGTTTGTAATACAGTGAGTTTAATTGAACACCATCATTAAAGTAGCAGATTCCTGATCAGTGAATTCTGATTGGACGGACAGAAATCATGTAGTAACATACCATTTAATTCACCTCCATCTGCTCACTGTGTAGATGTGAATGACCTTGTCCGTCCATTTGTCTATTACAGTATAGACTCCACTCTCAGATGGAGTCATTCTTCTCAGCCTAACAACAGATGTGAGTGATGCTCTCTTTGTGTATTTAGGCTTACACTGTAGTGAGCGTCCATCCACTGCACAGATCTGACCACTGGATGGTCCATTTGGGTCTTTATAAATCAAATCCACTGGATCTGATATTTCCATCTTCAGCACTAGAGGCTCACCAGGCTTTATCTGAACTAGAATATTCACAGCTGAGGAGAAAAACAGTCAGGAACATCATTGGTCACTTCACCACCACCACTTAATATCAATAAAATGCATAAGCTGGCAACAGATATCAAGATTTTGTCGGATGTATTCTGATTGGCTAGTCCCTCATCTTTCCCTCATGCATGCACTTTTTTGTTAGATTGAAAACAGTTTGGGATGTTTTTAAAGTTTATCTAGAGTTGAAACGTTTCTGGAGTTTTCTAGAATCACTTTGTTTCATGCTGGGCTGTTTTTATTGTAGCCCTGTTTAAAATATTTCCTCACACATCACATAGAAACAGCGCTATGTGGTTGGTTAATTTGCATGTCAGTCAAATTTCCCTTTTCTGTCAAAGTAGGCGGCCCATGTCTGCGAAACACAGAGACTCTGACGACAGGCAGAAGTCTGGCTTGAGAACTCTCATTAACTCACTGACACCTAAATGGTCATTAAAGAAACTTACGCTGAATCTGAAGCCGCACATCACAGAGATCTGCATCATCACACCAACACGTGTACCAGTCCCTCTGACTGAAATCAGCATCAGCGATGATGAGAGAGAGATCTCCCTTCAGGCACTGATCATGGATCATCTGATATCCCTCCTCTGACCAGCATGAAGTCTGATCACACTCAGCCAGAGCATCAGTGGGTTTATAAAACACAGTCCATCTGACCAAACCAGAACATCTCTCAGAGCAGGGCAGAGTAGCAGAGTCATGAAGCTTCACCTTCACTGTAGGATTACGCGACTCTGAAAGAGAGAATGAAGACAAAGAGATAAAATGATGAAGATAACATCTTTATTACTTAGAAAAATAAATGTCAAATTTCTTTAGCCAGTTTTCCATTTTGCCTCAATCCATTTTAAATGAGCTTTGGCCCAGAGAAGACGGCAGCATTTCTGGATCGTGTTGACATGTGGCTTCTTCTTTGCATGATACAGCTTTAACCTGCATTTGTGGATTGTACGGTGAACTGTGTTCACAGATAGTGATTTCTGGAAGTGATTCTGAGCCCATGCAGTGATTTCCAGTACAGAATCATGTCTGTTTTCAATACAGTGCCGCCTGAGGGCTCGAAGATCACGAGCATCCAATACTGACCGTCGGCCTTGTCCCTTGCGTACAGGGATTTCTCCAGATTCTCTGAATCTTCTGATGATATTATGTACTGTAAATGGTGGGATATCCAAAGTCTTCACAATTTTACATTGAGTAACATTTTTCTGAAATTGTTCTGCAATTTTTAGATGCAGTTTTTTGCAGATTGGTGAAACTCTGCCCATCTTTGCTTCTGAGAGACTCTGCCTCTCTAAAATGCTCTTTTTATACTCAGTCATGTGAGTTAGTAGCAAATTGATCCTCCAGCTGTTTTTTATTAGTACTACTTACTTTTCCAGCCTTTTGTTGTCTCTGTCTCAACTTTTTTGAGATGCGTTGCTGCCATCAAGTTCTAAATGAGTTAATGTTTTTCATGAAATGGTAAATTGTCTCATCTACAACATCATATATATGTTCTATGTTCTATTATGAATCAAATATGAGATTTGCAGATAATTGCATTCTGTTTTTATATACAGTTATTTACATTTTACACAGCATCCCAACTTTTCTAGAATAGGGGTATATATATTTACATGAAATGATGCACATTTCAAAAGTGGATTAGCATATCTTACATAAATTGGGATGCTTTTATTAACTTGAATGCACCTAATGTGCTCTGTGTTGCTGTTATTTAATAAAATACATTGGACTGCACTCCTGAAAGATATTATTGATATTAATATTGAAGGATTCAGACCTCAAGTGAAAAACTACATAAGGACAATCGTAAAAGAAATTGTTTTAAATCAGAGTGATCTGTCTGTACTCAGCAGATCATATTACAGTCACAAGTTTCATTATAGAAAACGGTTTGTTATGAAGTTATTAAGAATTTCATCGTCAGGCTGTTACTGACAGAAACTCTGCTTCACAAACCAAAGTGAAGGTAAAACATAGAAAAGTCTTTAATAAGATGATAAAGTAGTGACAGTGCAGTTCTTACCAGTAGTGAATGTAGAGATCAGTAAGATCAGGATACAGAGAGCAGAACTGCAGGACTGCTTGACTGACCTACAAACACCATACACTATCAGTTCATGTCATCTTGGTTATAGATTAGATCAGATTGTTTACAGTAACATTCTTCAGTAATTAATGCGTAACGTTGATTATTTGTCATATGTGATCATAATGCTCAGCAGTGCTAAAATGTGTTGGTTCTGTGCTATTATACAGATTGTACATATATTATATAAGATTATAATAATAGTTAAACATGCTAATAGGCTACTACTGTTTAAATATGCTTGTACATGATGAGTGCAGCCACATGTCATGTGAAGCCTGTGTGCTGATGGTGTGGTGGTCACTTGGTCATTCAATCCCACCTACATTTAAAATGCTACTGTAAATAATTACTGAATGTTTTTCATTAATATTTGTAGGTCACTGTGTTGTTTACAGCAGTGGTTTTTAAACCTGGGTTAACCCCTTAAATGGCCAGGGCCCAAAGCTTTATTACACCCTTCTGTAACCTAAGAACAGCTCTGGCAGTTTGCATTGAAATCCCTGTAGTTACTGAATAATAAGCCTTGCTGGGTAACAATCCTTGGATTTTAAGGAGTTGATTGTAGGGGGGCGTGGAGTGGCTGCAGAAGAGAAGGACTACATTTTTGAATATGACTCACCTGATGATACCAGACTGTCTGCTCACTAAAAGAGTGAGTGAAAAAAATTCAAAATATAGAGACGCTGGGTTTCTACTGAGCTTCCTTTACAGACTTATCTGCAAATATACAGATGTTCACGTATCTCTTTAGCTCCTTTAATATTGACTCTGTAATTCTCTTTATTATTTATTGTGTTTATTCTGTTTAATGTTAATAGTGCCTTAGTTAAACACTGTTAACAGTCAGTGTGCTTGTCTGGTCTGTTAATGGTAATCATACGTGTGTGATTCACCAGCACGTATTTCTTTTATATGTAACATGTTACATAAATTGATTCTACATGTAAACACTGAGTATCACAGTACTACAGTGTCTCCAGGTTTGACAGAAGTTTATATAACAGCACCATCTACTGGACAAAACTGCATTCATGTCCTACACAGATTCTCTGAAACAGGATGGCTGAAGAAAACAAACCAGAAACAATAATATTATTTCAGTATAATAATGTGTTTGATATTTCTATGTGATGTGTTTGAATGATGGAGCTGCTCAATAATATAGTTCTCATGGTGCTTCATTAGATCTGCTTTAACAACAGGAACTTTCCATGAGTTCAGTTTATGTCCCAGTATCTTTTCAGAAGCAATAAAGTGACTGTTGTTTTTTATTTCTGTGAAAAGTGAAGGGATCTGCTCTTTAACTTAAAATAAAATTATTTAAATTAGCATTTAAATGATCATAAAAAATAACATATCTGTATCCACCTTTAATAAGGTTTGTGCCCTGCCACCTCACTGACACTGAACTTCGCTATCAAATGTATTCATTCATATATTCTATTACTCTGTAATTGCAATGTTATTTGGTTAATTTCCAATAGTTTAATGTTAAAAGAATGATCTTACCTATTAATTAATTTTATTTAACAAAACACTGTTGTCGGAAGAAAACCTCGTATCTCCAAAATGGTAACTTTACAGGAGAAGGAAAAACATACTTTACTTTTAATGTAAGTCAATGGAACCAGAGTTTTTACCAAGTCATTTTGAGCTGTTACTTTTGGTCCATTCATCATGAAATTTATACACAATGTAATTGGCCACAGGCATTTTCAAATTTTGTTAAAAACAAAAGTGGTTAGAAACTATTTTAACTTTTTGTCTTTAGCCGTTTAATTTCATTCACCCTCATTCACTAAGGACTCTCTCTGTAGTTCAGAAATCCTGGAAGTGACCAGGCTGCACTTAAACTGGCTCTGGTGAGAATTTCAGCAGGTGGTTTGTTAACAATTTGAACATCTTTACATAGATAATCTATAGGGGCCCCAAACACAGAGGAATCAGATACTTATATAACAACATAGTACAGAAAAATCTTTGAATGGTGAAGTAGCAAAAGTAGCTAATGAGCAAGACCCATTATGACCAGGAAGAGATCCTGATAATGTCCTGGTTCTGAGAGTGAAAGAGTCCACAAGACTTAGATGAGAATTCTAAAGAGTGATGCTAAATTCATACAGGTCAACATCAAATATATAGAGATTATAACACCAGATCTCACCATAATAAACTTCATGAAACCACAGTTCAGCTACTTTATATCATCCGTTTCATATTTAGACAGTGAAACATCATTTCAGCTCTACTGAATCAGATCAGTGCAGTAAATGAAGAGTAAATAATAACTCACAGTGACCAAAGCTGGCAGGAAGTGAAGGTCAGTGTGCAGGTCACTCTGTCCAGATGATAAAGATGAGTTTCAGTGAGTTTCCTCAGTAAATGTGACTCAGTTTCAGTGTCTTTTATCAGTTTTCTCTGATGTGAAGTGACACAGGCTGGACCTCTGCAGTAGAGCTACAGAACATTTATCCACTTATATTAGTTTTGTTACACTAATGTAAAACACTAGAGCAGCAAAGTGATTTTTACAGATACGGCTGATTTCTGTTTAGGTGAGCTGAACAAACCTTTGTTTATTATATTATTTTTTATTATATATTAAATTATATGTGAAAACTTCAACAGAATGGAGAAGAAAATAGCAGAGTGTTATTTGTTATCATTAGGCTTTAGTTTAGAGTGATTCTTATTAATCTACTGAAACACTTCAGTTACAGACTTGTGGACTGACCACTGTAAATGAAGCAGATCCAAGAGTTAATGAGGTTCAGAGGAACCTGCATTGGACGAACCACACTGCCACCATAAACTAACATACGTGAACGGGGATAATGGTCATTTTTGTGCTTAAACATTTATATTAGTCTAATGACAAAGGCTATTCTTAATGAGCATTTCAGGCTCTTGAACTTAAAAACGGGGAAAAAAAGTCATATGTTTATTTGTTTATAAACACTCTGCTTTCCTTTTTTAACAAGCCACATTGTTGTTTCAGTACTCAGAAGAGAAATAGTAAATAAAAATTGACTTCACTGTAGGGTTCTGTTCATAAGGCTACATGACAACTCACATAGGCCTAATAAATGCTTAAAAATGTATATTCCAATAAGCGTCTTCTGTCATAAAGGCTACTTTAGCTAACTTTGATTAAAATTGACAAATGTAACCTTTATAGTGAATTACACCTGTTGAAATAAGCATTTATAAGCATTTCTGTAGGGTTACGTCAGTTGTCCTGACACACATGGCACCTTACAGTAAAGTATTCCCTAAAAATCTGAAAATGTGAAATTATTCTCTTTCAAAGAATTTTACTTGTGCATAACCATTGTATATATCATAATAAGAATGTTTCCCACTTTACTGTATAAATATACTTATATTTATATATGCTGCTCACTCATTTAGCTGTATGTACTGTATATACGTCTTTCATTGCTTGATTGTAACTGGACTTAACTCCTATTGCTCATTCTTTATATTAATGTGAAGGTAAAAATTCTGATTCTGATTTGATATCTGTTCTGTGGTCTCTCATAAGAGTTATTTATATACCTGCGTATGAGTGGATAAACTATAACAGTTCTTCTACAGGAGCTGCACTGCTTCATGTCTATGGTACTTGGTATTTGACGTCACCATAGATTTTTTTCAAGTGCTCTGTTCGGTCTCCTGAAATACTTTGCTGGAGCTGCATCTGGACTGTGGCCCACTAGTTAATGACCCCTGATCTAGCCCTTTGACAATGAGCAGCTTCTGGCAGCAGAACAACTTTTGGTGCATCTGATCAGTGTAACATCTCCAAACTTACAACACTATAAACAAAAAGTGTCTCAGTGAAAAAGTCTTTCAGTGCTTTCTGCTAAAATGATTAGAGAACAGTTTACAGTAACAGTCTAGTATGAGAATAAAATAATAACTCTTGGATCAGACTCTCACTAATAAACACACACACACACACACACATGTTTGTCTTGCTATACATATGAAGACGTCCACAGGTTTCTATTGATTTTTGATTTAGCTAAATAATACTACACCTACACCTAAACCTAACCCTAACCTCAGAGTCCAAAAGGCAATATTTTTATGCTCTTTTAGTTTTCAAATAAAACAGTAATTGTAGTGAAAACAACACCTGCAAAATGACCAGCAAAATGTTCTCACTTGAGCAAAAATTTCATATAGTCCTATGACATGAGGTCCTCACAAGTATAGCACTACAAGAACACACACACACACACACACACACACACACAGAAAATAACTAATAACTGAAAACATAATACTGCCCCTACTGCTGAGGGGGAGTCAGTTCAAGTGGCTTCTATATAATCTAAATCTGAAGCACTGTAGGGTCATTCTGCATTTTGAGTCGGAAACCATGTTTCTGCAGGCCTGAAAAGGATGCTTAAAATATCAGCCACAGCTCCAAAAGTCAGCGTGTACATTTACACAGTTGAGCTAAGATTAAATAACACTTTTCCCTTATGATTCTCTGATTTTTCTTTATTTATCCTGTTTCATAGTCGCTCTGCATCTGTAAAACAGCTCATCACCAAAATTCAAACCATTTTTAATATAAAACAATATTTTGGTTTAACTTAAACAGATTCATATTTACTTTTTATAACATTAACATTGTACTACACTTAAAATATGTGTATTTTAGTTTTAAAATTCGTTTGTCACAGAGATGTTGGTCCCTGGTGTTATCAGGACTCTTATTTTACATTTTAAGACAGTATTTTCAGCTCTATTAAACTGCTTCTTTCGGTCGAGGCTCATTAGAGAGGAAGCGTCTCTAGGCCTAAAAAGGCGAGTCACACTCGCTCACTATATTTCATTAATTTATTAATGATTTTGTTTATCAGGCAGGACAGAACTTCTATGTGTCATTGGTGTTTTGTGCTTTAATGACTGGGTAATTAAAATTTTGTCAAAATAATAGCAAATATAATTTTTATTACTGATTTTAATAGTTGCACAAGGTCACCTGATCAGCCAACGAGTCAGCTAATTTACAAAATCCTTTAACCAGAATGTCACTGGAGTCACCGTCACTGGTGACCGTAACATATGTTTGGAATTCAAGGCCCCTTTCTGCATATATGATAATAGGAAATGTTAACAGACATATTAAGATTTTTGGGATGAAAGAAATAGATGTTTTAAAAATGTATCCACCTGAATTCCCCCTCCAAATGGAGAATGAGCCATGAGCACTAGCACAAAAAAAAATGTTTTTTAAATATTTTTGAGCCATTGCTGTGTGATAGCTGGTGTGCAGCAGCACTTCTCTAGCAGTGTTCTACAGATGAACAGTAGACTAAAAAATCTGAATCAGAATTCTGAACTAGGCAAACTTGCTAAATTTCTTAGTAGAAAACAAGGATCTTTACACAGTAAAGCACATTAATAACAGAAACCTCAGCTGTGAGTATCAAGCAAGTGCGTTCACATGGACTTAAAATTCCTTAGATCAGATTAAGGTCTATACATCTGATTAGTAAATCTGATAAAGAGGCTTGATATGAGCTCAGTAATGGGATTTTTCAGTGCATGTAAACTCTCACCGACTACATGCTCGAAGAAAGGATTTGAATATTCTTCATCTTCTACTAATATATGTTCATGTTTTCAGCTGAAGTGATTTGATGTTAAAAAAAAAAAAGACATTTATGAAATTTGACTTTACGTTAAGTTTATGTCACATCTTTTTCTGTGAGTTTATTAGCTGGTTATAAAGCAGAAATTTGATCACTGTCTGACTCACATAGACCCAGACTTTTCACGTTATCTGATTACCTAAGAGCATGAAAACATTACTGACAAAATCTGATTTTCTGCAGATTATTAAGTGCATGTAAACACACTCAGTATTAAAACAGACAGAGTGCCTTTAAAAGCTCTGCAGATGAAGGTCAGACAGAGCTGGACTCTCTACATTGATACTCAACCATCCACTCACACACAGATACAGAAAAAAGAAAGAAGCAAAGAGAGAGTGAGAGACAGAGAGAGAGAAAAATAAAAAGATAGAGATTGACTGGTAATGATCTCTCAGGCGTCCAGGTCACTACTGGGGGATAACAGTTTCTCTGTGTCTGGACTGTTGTTACTGTGTCCATTCCTTTCATTCTTCATCCGCAGCTGCTGATTTTCTCTCCTCAGCCGCACAATCACCACCACTAACACCACAATCACAGCTACAAGTACAGTTACTATCACACCCAGCAGTACAGTCACCCACACTGGAACAGCAGCTCCTCTATCTGTGTCCAGATCTGGATGGTCATCTACTAAACACACACAGGTTTGTTATACAGTGAGTTTTAACTAAACAGCATCATTAAAGCTCAGCAGCAGATTCCTGCTCAGTGAACTCTGATTGGACAGAGAGAGAACATGTAAAAACATACCTTTCACTTTATCACTTCCCCCTGCTGACCCCACGGTCACTGTGTAGATGTGAATGGCCTCTTCATTCCTTTGGTCCATTACAGTATAAACTCCACTATCAGATGGAGTCACTGCTCTCAGCTCAAGAGCAGATGTGAGTGATGCTCTCTGTTTATATTCATGTTTACAGTGTTGTGAGTGTCCATGCACTGTACAGATCTGACCAGTGGATGGTCCAGCTGCACCGGTGCTGTTATAAATCACCTCCACTGGATCTGATACGTCCAATTCCAGAACCAGAGAATGATTGGGTTTTATCTGAAGTGTAGTTGTCAAGGTTGAGAAGAGAAACAGATAGAAACTCAATCAAGTGACTGCAAATCTGCTACAAAACACAATCCAAATCACTGGAGTTCTGTCAGTAACAGTCAGAACACTTATGCTGAATCTGCAGCTTCACATCACAGAGATCTTTATCATCACAGTCACACGTGTACCTCCCTCTCTTAGTGAGATCAGCGTCAGTGATGATGAGAGAGAGATTCCCCTTCAGGTACTGATCATGGATCATCTGATATCCCTCCTTCACTGATCTACATGAAGTCTGATTACACTCAGCCAGAACATCAGTGGATTTACTGAACTCAGTCCATCTGACCAAACCAGAACATCTCTCAGAGCAGGGCAGAGTAGCAGAGTCATGAAGATTCACCTTCACTGTAGGAACAGCTGATTCAAACACTGAAAGAAAAAATAAGATGAACAGATTAAAAATCAACATCAAATGCGAAAGTTAAACAAGTTTTAATTATTAGAAAAAAAAAAGTCAAAATTTGCACTGTAAATCTGTCAAAGTGCACCAAAGTGTGTTTTCAATAATTAACAAAATAGCTGTATTCTGTGTTAAAAATGAAAACTTCAGCAGTGCCAGTGGGTCAGCTGCTGTTAAAATAACTGCCTTTTAGCAAAACACACAGAAGAGCTATCATGCATTTATCTGTAACGGTATGTCACATTCACTGTACATAAGCATTCAAAAATGTAGGCCCAATTCAGTTCAGAAACTGTCACTGTGCTAAGCAACCATTGACCACTGAAGGAGGAGAAGAACGTTTCATCGCCAATCACTGTAAACTGCAGACATTTCATGATTTTTAAACCTTTTTTTTGTAGAACAGTGAACATATGATAACACAGCACTATTTAGTGCAGAAACTTTCAGTTTATAAGCACTTTTTGGTCACCAAATCACCACCGCGAGTCTTCTGCCAGTCTGACGACGCCACTTTTCTCACACTGGGGCTGAATCTCAAACGACTCCCGGAATCGCTACATAGTGCACTATATAGGAGTTTAAGTACTGGATCCTGCAGCCCAACAGAGCAAAATACAGCTAAGAAATAGCTGTTTGGGATTAATCCTGGGTTTGATGCGACTTCTGACTGAAACGCAGACATTTGAAGCTTGTAAGACATTCAAGTGACATTTTTCATTGAATCATATCGTAAGTGCTTTAATTCAAGCCTGTGATATTAATGTTGGGGTTGTTTAGCATGTTTGCTATCTTTTAGCCTGTTAGTCAGCTGACCAGCCTAGTTTTAGATAAGAAAATAAGTTGTCAGCCCCTCAGTTTAAACAGAAATGGGTTCCTACTTCATCAGTCCACTCGGTGCTCCATGCAAGCAGCACTAGAGTCAAAGTTTATTCATTAACAGCACAAGGGTTTTTTGTGCTGTGGCGCAGTGATGCAGAGTTCAGTTGTTGTGAGGTGGTCATAGGTGTGGTATATCGTGGATTTTATAATGGCTTTGAATGCAGCTCAGCCAATCAGATGTTTGGAACTATCCATTTTAAAATAAGTGTTTACAAAGTGAGCTCTCTTTTCTATGTTACTACAACCAGAATTGCCTGACATACATACTTAAACCAAATGCTGAACTTTTATTCTATTTCTTTCTTAGTTCACTTCTTTTCTTCTTTCCTTCCTTTATTTCTCTTTTTTCTTTCTTGTTCTTTTATTTCTCTGTGTTCCTCGTTTTTCTTTCTTTTGTTCTTTCCTTATTCTCTTTTTCTTTTTCTGTTTTTCCTTTCTGTACAGAATTACCTCATTAATATATGTCATTTTACACAGGCACCAGTAGGTGGCATCCTCAGGCATCCTCTAGAGCAGTTCAGCATCCTTAGCACACAGTATGTAGCAGTAGCCATAGCTAGCACATCCCCAGATGCCGCGTTGGGTCCAGCCAGGCACGTCAGTGGTGTCAATGGCACGTAAGTGTATGGATATCATTTGGATATAATTTAAGGTGGAGCAGGAAAATTCAAACAAGGAGCTGGCGAATAAAGAGCTAACTTCAGCTCTGTGTGAGAAGGTGCTAACATTAATCTATTATGAATATCTACACGGATTAAGGAGTGCTATAACTTACCGCTACAGAGCATTAACTATCATAAATAAATAACTACTACATAAAGTTATGATCTCCTGAATAGACTATTAGATAAAATCAGCTTAATATAAAACCAGAGGAAAAACAATAACATCAACAGGTTTTCTGTGCTTCACCAACCAAACGGCCATATTTACACATAAACACCACACAAACATGAGTGTGGATCACTGCGTTCCCTCCATTATATAATCCTATCCCACTTTCTGAGAGCACTATACTTGAAATAGTGTCATTTTGGACAGTATCTTTCTTAAACTGCCGCTCTGTAATGGTACTGAATGCAGTCCAGCAGCGATGTTGACCGCCCTAAAATGGCGGCACCATTGACAGGCACGGACCCAACGCAGCGTCTAGCATGTATATCTATGTCATAGCCCACGTGTTTGTGAAGAGGTTTGTACTTTTTGTTGTACTTTATTAAGAATATGTTCTTTTATAATGTAGTGTGGGCTTACAGGTCTGTCCCATGGTATAAGTCACAGGTCTGGTCCATGCTCGGCTTTATTGGAAACTAAAACAGCGTGCAACAAAAGGAAAAATAGACCGCACACAGGCTAGCTCAGGCTCTACTACTCTTAGCCACACTGTTAGCCTAGCGCTTTTTGTTTTCAGGTCTCTTGTCGGGAGCTGTTTACCACACATTAGTTCAAAATAAAAGTCCATAAAATGGACTAGGATTTCTTTTTTCTTTTTAGGCTGAACTACATACAATGCAGCAAGCCTGACACCACAATATATTATTGTAAATGGTGTTTGTTTAGTAAAAGCACAATATACAGCTAAAGATACCTTGGTTTGGTACTAAAGATGTAGAATATTTCATTGCTAATATTAACATGTAGTTTGAGCTCATAAGTGCGTAAACTTCATTAATACATTTTGTTTTTTGTGAGGAAGATTTTCTCAACGTATGTATAGGAAAGTCTGTTCATTTGGCGGTAAAACATTAAGAACGGTGCAGTACTTACCAGTAGTGAAAGTAGCGACCAGTAAGATCAGAACACAGAGAGCAGAACTGCAAGACTGCATGACTGACCTACAGACACACACACACACACACACACACCATCAGTACTGACCAGGAGAGGAGAGAGAGAAGAGAGAAAGAGAGAACAGAACTGACCTACACACACACTATCAGTACTGACCAGGAGAGGAGAGAGAAAAGAGAGAAAGAAAGAACAGAACTGACCTACAGACACACCATCAGTACTGACCAGGAGAGGAGAGAGAGAAGAGAGAAAGAGAGAACAGAACTGACCTACAGACACACACACACACCATCAGTACTGACCAGGAGAGGAGAGAGAGAAGAGAAGAAGAGAGAACAGAACTGACCTACAGACACACACACACCATCAGTACTGACCAGGAGAGGAGAGAGAGAGAAGAGAGAAAGAGAGAACAGAACTGACCTACAGACACACACACACCATCAGTACTGACCAGGAGAGGAGAGAGAGAAGAGAGAAAGAGAGAAAAGAACTGACCTACAGACACACACACACCATCAGTACTGACCAGGAGAGGAGAGAGAGAGAAGAGAGAAAGAGAGAACAGAACTGACCTACACACACACCATCACCACTGACCAGGAGAGGAGAGAGAAAGAGAGGAAGAAAGAACAGAACTGACCTACAGACACACACACACACACACACACACACACACACACACCATCAGTACTGACCAGGAGAGGAGAGAGAGAAGAGAGAAAGAGAGAACAGAACTGACCTACAGACACACACACACCATCAGTACTGACCAGGAGAGGAGAGAGAGAAGAGAGAAAGAGAGAACAGAACTGACCTACAGACACACACACACCATCAGTACTGACCAGGAGAGGAGAGAGAGAAGAGAGAAAGAGAGAACAGAACTGACCTACACACACACACACCATCAGTACTGACCAGGAGAGGAGAGAGAGAGAAGAGAGAAAGAGAGAACAGAACTGACCTACACACACACCCATCAGTACTGACCAGGAGAGGAGAGAGAAAGAGAGGAAGAAAGAACAGAACTGACCTACAGACACACACACACACACACACACACACCATCAGTACTGACCAGGAGAGGAGAGAGAGAAGAGAGAAAGAGAGAACAGAACTGACCTACAGACACACACACACCATCAGTACTGACCAGGAGAGGAGAGAGAGAAGAGAGAAAGAGAGAAAAGAACTGACCTACAGACACACACACACCATCAGTACTGACCAGGAGAGGAGAGAGAGAGAAGAGAGAAAGAGAGAACAGAACTGACCTACACACACACCCATCAGTACTGACCAGGAGAGGTGAGAGAAAGAGAGGAAGAAAGAACAGAACTGACCTACAGACACACACACACACACACCATCAGTACTGACCAGGAGAGGAGAGAGAGAAGAGAGGAAGAAAGAACAGAACTGACCTACAGACACACACACACACACACCATCAGTACTGACCAGGAGAGGAGAGAGAAAGAGAGAAAGAAAGAACAGAACTGACCTACAGACACACACACACACACCATCAGTACTGACCAGGAGAGGAGAGAGAGAAGAGAGAAAGAGAGAACAGAACTGACCTACAGACACACACACACCATCAGTACTGACCAGGAGAGGAGAGCGAAAAGAGAGAAAGAGAGAACAGAACTGACCTACAGACACACACACACACCATCAGTACTGACCAGGAGAGGAGAGAGAGAAGAGAGAGAGAGAAAGAGAGAACAGAATTGACCTAGTACTGAGAAGGAGAGAGAGAATGGAGAAAAGGGTGAAATCATTCAAAAATACATATAAAGTTTACTAAATAATGACTGGTTAACTACATTTAATGACCTAAACCAAACTTGTTATCTACAAGAACAGAAACTGTCTATTTCTACAGTTGCAGCCCTTTTGGTTTGTGAAAGTAAAGTGGCTTCAGCTCATCTGTTTGCTTCATAAATACACATACAAATTCTTGCAAATGCACAGATTTTTTCTTCAGTCACAAACTGATTGTACACTGGCAGAATTTCTCAAATGTTTTCAGATATAGTGATTAGTCCAAAATGAAAATCAGTATTGATCAGTACTTTATAACTCCCCTAACCTTCATAATCACCTCACACCACTCAGTCATAAGGTTTATTAAAATCATCTAAAGGAACACCTTCCCATTAATTCTTCACTGCTGTCCATCCACAGTTTGTGGATCATTCAGTGGAAACGGACCACCACAGGACCACTGTTCTCCACACTGTTAAAGATTATCAGGATTTTACAGTACTGAACATAAGTGTTTCACCGTGCTGTACTGTATTTCATTTTATTCTGAAATGAATCCATCTTAAAGGGCCCATATCATTGGAAACATGGTAAATTTTAATTTTTGAGAATTGAAAAGAGTGTGATGTGGTATGTAAGCATTGCTAAAGTTTCTAAACACACCCTGTACATACAGAAACTAAGCTGCAAAAACTAGCTGCTTTAGTGACAGCACAGAAGACAAAATCATTTACATATGTCCATCTATTCAGCCTACAGCAGTTTAGCTCCACCCACTAACACTGCAGTTATAAAAAACAGAGAACTCATATCACCCCGTTTACACGCTGCACTGACCCCCTGGATCTTTTTGGAGATGTTCAGGGGAAAAATGTCAGTAAAATGTTTCAGCTTTAGAATAGTTTTGTTTTCCAGAGGATGATTTTGAATAATACTGTTAATTTTCCTCTTAGAATCTGCTTAGACTGGCACTTCCTAATATAGGTATGAAGCCTGTTTCCTCTGTAGGAATTACTGTTTTTACCCAGCATTCATTTTTACACACTAATTGTTAAACATTAGGATACAAATCTTTTGATACCTATTAACTTTGTGAAAGCAAACAAATACATTTTCTTTTGCTTTTATGCTGCTGAATGCATATCCATATTTGTAATGAATTTTGAAGTGCATTGCAGTCCATGCTGAAATATATATGAAACACTAAAATGAATTTCGGAATATATTGCCATATTAACCAAATATATTTTAAAATGTATAGGGAAATATTACACATAGAAATGTTCCATACAAAAATAAATGTATGTAAATATATTTAGCTAATGTATGAAAATATCCAAAATCTGAGTCTGATGCTCTTCACTGTCTGATACCTTTAGAAATGAATTTGTGTTCCAGTATCTTCATTTTAAATCTGATCAGATGATCTTTAACAGGACAGAAGCGAGTGTTGTAGTATTGATACTCTGTGAAATGCAGTTATGATCTGATATCTTGTTTATGTGAAATACATTGTGTGTGAGAGTCTGACTGCAGATGGACATGGTTAATGTAAAGTACAGTGCAGATCACAGAAGAATGTTTAGTTACATCTGGAACCTTCAGTACACTCAACTCAACACTGATAATAACACATACAGATAAACGCATTTTACTACAATCAGCACTCAGTAGCAGTAATGCTAACCAAACAGCACTCAGTAGCACTAATGCTAACCAATCAGCACTCAGCAGCAGTAATGCTAACCAATCAGCACTCATCAGCAGTAATGCTAACCAATCAGCACTCAGCAGCACTAATGCTAACCAAACAGCACTCAGCAGCACTAATGCTAACCAGTCAGCACTCAGCAGCAGTAATGCTAACCAAACAACACTCAGTAGCAGTAATGCTAACCAAACAGCACTCACTAGCAGTAATGCTAACCAATCAGCACTCAGTAGCAGTAATGCTAACCAAACAACACTCAGTAGCACTAATGCTAACAGATCAGCACACAGTAGCACTAATGTTAACCAATCAACACTCAGTAGCAGTAATGCTAACCAAACAGCACTCAGTAGCAGTAATGTTAACCAAACAGCACTCAGTAGCAGTAATGCTAACCAAACAGCACTCATTAGCAGTAATGCTAACCAAACAGCACTCAGTAGCAGTAATGCTAACCAAACAGCACTCATTAGCAGTAATGATAACCAAACAGCACTCAGTAGCAGTAATGCTAACCAAACAGCACTCATTAGCAGTAATGCTAACCAAACAGCACTCAGTAGCAGTAATGCTAACCAAACAGCACTCAGTAGCAGTAATGCTAACCAATGTTATGTTTTAATGATGTTTTAATAAAATAAACATAATTAAGGTAGAGGGGCTCTCAGAGCAGCAGGACTTAATTTTAGTCTAAAGTCAGTTCAACAAGAAAGTTAAAAGTCTGAAATGTGTTTTCAGCTCTGAGTTTGAACCAGTTACAGAGATGAACCATATTAAAGACTCCATCTACATCGATTAGCACAGAAGGATTTACATACACGCTTCACTCTGAGATCACAGTATGACACACAAAAGGTTTTTTCTCTGTTGTGTTTTCATGAAGAGCTCAGAGATTCATGACTGTTCAGCTGTGAAAGAACTACACTATCATCATACACGTAAACATCAAATATATAGAGATTATAAAACTAGATCTCATCATAATAAACATCATTAAACCACAATTCAGCTACTTTATACCATCCATTTCATATTTAGACAGTGACACATCATCATTTCTGAATCAGACCAGTGCAGTAAAAGAAGAGTAATAATAACTCACAGTGACCAAAGCTGGCAGGAAGTGAAGGTCAGTGAGCAGGTCGCTCTGTCCAGATGATAAAGATGAGTTTCAGTGAGTTTCCTCAGTAAATGTGGCACTGTTGTTGAGCTATATCACAAGATGTACTGCAGGTTTAGGATCTGAATCAGAAATGAAATGGAGAAGGCTGGATCTCTGCAGGAGTGAACAGCAGTCTGACCGTTTTTTCCAGTAAACACGATGCCCAGAGAGCTTATGTAAACATGTGTAAATACATGTAAATCAAGCAGCTTTCACTTCCTCATGACAAGCACATATATTTGATCCACAGAGTGCTGTCGAGTTTTATCACAATGAACAGTGTGTGCTACCAAATTAGAGCCCAGCATGCTGTTATTCAAAATGGCCAACATAACGGGTGCTAAAACTAAATCACTCACACCCACAGATTTCTGGTGGTTGATTATTATTGAGGTTATCATTACTGAGATGATTAGACTGTGTGTGTGGAAACAGTACACCTGCAGCAGAATATAGTACAATGACGTTTCTTAACTGAAGGTACTAAAGATGTACCCTTGAGGTTCCACCCCATTTTCTGTACTGTTGTGGATAAACGTTTATTTTGAAGTGATTGTCAGGTCAGTGACGAAAACAGAGGAAGTGGGCAGGGCCATAAGGTGGTCTAAAACAGCTCAGGTGTGTCTTTATTATTGGACTGAAATCAGCCTGAAATGAATGGAAGTGAATGGAGAGCTTCTCTCATACAGTCTTCTCGTGCCCAAGCAGCTGACCTCTGGTTTCAGTGGACAGGAAAAGCTGGGGGTCAGCTGATAACAGCTTTAGAGGAGGCTCTATCCAACATATTAATAACTTTATTAATAACTTTATTTAAAACAGGGCTGTCACTATCGATAATTTTAGTAAATGAATAATCTAGTGATTTCTCCTAGATTTAATCTAGATTTTTTGATGTACACTGAAATTGTAATAGCCATTACAATTACAACACTGAAAATACATGATAAGAATGAGTCCGCTGCCAGAGGAGTACTGGCACTACTGTCCAATTAAGAGTCTGACCAAGTCATTGGTTGGCCCAAATCAGCCAATATTTGCAGCCCACAGTTTTATTGGGGTCATGACCTTTCAAAGGGTGGGTGAAACCTTAGAAGAAGAATGTTCACCTTATAGCAGACATGGAGGAAGTTGGATATAAAGAAGTGGTGAAAGAGGTTGGTTACAGAGGAAAACAACAGAGGCCAGTCTAGATAAAGTGGCTAAAAAAAGGGCGTGAAAGAGGCTGGCCCTGGCAGAGAGATGTAGAAGGCTGACCCTTGCAGACAGGTGTAGGAGGCTTGCCCTGGCAGAGAGGTGTAGGAGGCTGGCCCTTGCAGACAGGTGTAGGAGGCTTGCCCTGGCAGAGAGGTGTAGGAGGCTGGCCCTGGCAGAGAGGTGTAGGAGGCTGGCCCTGGCGGGGAGAGGTGTCGGAGGCTGGCCCTGGCAGAGAGGTGTAGGAGGCTGGCCCTGGCAGAGAGGTGTAGGAGGCTGGCCCTGGCGGGGAGAGGTGTCGGAGGCTGGCCCTGGCGGAGAGGTGTAGGAGGCTGGCCCTGGCGGGGAGAGGTGTCGGAGGCTGGCCCTGGCGGAGAGGTGTCGGAGGCTGGCCCTGGCGGGGAGGTGTAGGAGGCTGGCCCTGGCGGGGAGAGGTGTCGGAGGCTGGCCCTGGCGGGGAGAGGTGTCGGAGGCTGGCCCTGGCGGAGAGGTGTCGGAGGCTGGCCCTGGCGGGGAGAGGTGTAGGAGGCTGGCCCTGGCGGGGAGAGGTGTCGGAGGCTGGCCATGGCGGAGAGGTGTAGGAGGCTGGTGTAGCCAGTGAGTACTGTAAACACTAGTGCATGGCACATATTTTGTGAGTTACCTGTACAGGAGCTGAAACGACTAATGGACCAGTTAGGTTCGCTCACGAAGCAAACAAACATGAAAGACCAGATATATGGCAGATTATGTACTGTATTGGGAAAATATGGTGTAAACTTCTTCAATGTAGCAAAGATTCTTTTTCTTTCAGAAATACAATGAAATAAAAATAAATAAATCAATGCACAGAAACTTCCCCAAATAAGATAAACAATGTTCAATTGATTCACAGTGCAAAATCACAGGCAAGAACCTTTTTTTTCTCTCTCTTTTTTTTTTATACCTAAGTGTTACTCAGTGTTATAGATCTATACTAATCACCTTTGTTGTTTATTTCAGGTTTGGTTACTCAGTCCTCAGGTAAGTATACAATTAGTGTAAACTTTTGTTTGCTATTTTAATAACTGGTTGCTTTTGTTCTAGGTTCAGTTTACGTTTGGTTCGGCGGTTTGAGGTAAGTATTTTTTTTTTATGCTATTTTGTTATTTATTTTTAGAGTTTAGAATTTAATTTCCTATTTAAAGATAAAAACTAATACTTATTTTTGGTTTATCTTGGCTATTATTAGTTTAACTTCAGCTTTTCTTTGAAATACCCTTTAGGTTATTTAGCTCAAAATCACCTTACCTTGAAATTGTAGATTCCAATCCAACAATTGTCAATGATGTTAACAGTGATAGGAAATACAAGCAACTATCAAATAGCAAAGAATAAGTAAACAATTACTTTAAAGTGAAACAAAATTCTCTCCCTTTGCTTTAAAGGTAAATGAAGTTCATTTTTTTTTCAAAATGTATTCACTCAAGCATCAAAGTTCAAATATCAAATATCAAAAGTCAGTGAACGCGTAAATAAGAATGATCAGTGGAACAAAGTCCAGCAGGAATACTCAAACTCAAGTTTTGGTGGTGTGGTCCTTAACAGGGCTTGGCTCGCCATCTCATCCCCTTCGGTGCACCAGCAGCACTCAGTCGGACGATGTGAAGAATGCTCTCATAAATCAATCTTTCCCAAAAAAAAAAACAAAAAACTGACCTGTTTACATGAGAACAGAGTCTGTAAACTCACAGTATATTTCCAGTTTCCCATAAAAAATACACATGTGGCTATAGCTTAGCCACTAGTTTACACTCAAAAGTGTTAGCTTAGCCACTAGTTTACACTCAATACACTCAGGCTTAGCCTAGCTTAGTCACTGTTCACATGGCATTCAATAGCGTTAGCCTAGCTTAGCTTAAGCTACAACGTGGTCGCGATTGCTAAGCTAATTAGCACTACTCTTTCATTCTCATTTATTTTGGCTATTTTAGTCAAAAAATACATATATACAAATACATATTTCACACTCACCGAATCCAATCCAGTATGTTTGTATTTTATTGCAGGAGTAAATAAAGTTCTCCCTCCACGACAACTCTACGGGAATGATTGCTGGAGAGCCCAACTATTTACGGTAAGTGACTACTTTTCCTCTTCTTTGCAGGTTTTCGTCGTAATACTCTGTTTTCAGCTATAAACAGTTCTTTAATAGCAAGTTTCTCTAGTTAGAAACACCTACTCTTGTTTTTTTTTTTACTTTAAGCCTTAGTTATCAAGCTGAGAATCTTCTGCGTGTCTCTCTCTCTTTCTGCTGGCACAGAGAGAAATTTCTGGAAGGAGAAAAAGCCTGGGGGCCACGCCTACTTGGCCACTGATTGGCCAAAACTTTGCACAATGGCTTTTCCCAAAAATCTTATTGGTTAGATTTTTGTGCAGTGGCTTTCCCAGGAATACTATTGACTTTCTGTGAGTAGAAGAGTTTTATTTTTTCCTTAATTGTTATTATATTTTATTTTATGTTTTATATGTATATATACACATTCTTTATCTATTATTTACCTCTCCTTTATTTACTCCTCAGGAAACCGTAAGTTTGCCAGCCTCCAATAGTTTCAACTTACCGCTCCACTCCACTAGTGCCTGTTGGCCATGTATAATATATTATACCCAATAAACCATTCTAAACAATTTAATTCAATTTCTCAGCTTCGCTAGTGTCTCCATGTCATTCATTCGAAACCTGGGTTACACTGGCCCTGGCGGGGAGAGGTGTAGGAGGCTGGCCTTGGTGGAGAGGTGTCGGAGGCTGGCCCTGGCGGGGAGAGGTGTCGGAGGCTGGCCCTGGTGGGGAGAGGTGTCGGAGGCTGGCCCTGGCGGGGAGAGGTGTCGGAGGCTGGCCCTGGCGGAGAGGTGTAGGAGGCTGGTCCTGGCGGAGAGAGGTGTAGGAAGCTGGCCCTGGCGGGGAGAGGTGTAGGAGGCTGGCCCTGGCGGAGAGGTGTCGGAGGCTGGCCCTGGCGGAGAGGTGTCAGAGGCTGGCCCTGGCGGAGAGGTCTCAGAGGCTGGCCATGGCGGAGAGGTGTAGGAGGCTGGCAATGGCAGGGAGAGGTGTAGGAGGCTGGCCCTGGCGGGGAGAGGTGTCGGAGGCTGGTCCTGGCGGAGAGGTGTCGGAGGCTGGCCCTGGCGGAGAGGTGTAGGAGGCTGGCCCTGGCGGGGAGAGGTGTCGGAGGCTGGCCCTGGCGGACTCTTTAAACCATGTGCTAACCCTCAACATTGAGGAGCTTCTCTACGCTGAAGATCTGAAAATGATTATTCATGACTACAAAGCAGTAGAAGGTTATAAAAAGATATCAAAACACTTCCAGCTCACAATGTCCATTTTCTGAAATGTCTTTAAAAACGGGAGTTAAGGAGAAGTTAAGACAAGGACAGGAAGACTGAATAATCTCTCAGATAGAACTGCTTGTATGCTGGCCAAAAAAGGCAAAGCAAAACTCCCATATGACGCAGAGGACATGCAGGAAGGATCAGCTTACACTGGAGTGGTGGTTCACCATTCTACTGTGCTGCAAACATTATCTGCAGCATTTAGACTGAAAATTAACAGTCTCATCCTTAGTTTCCTTTGGTTTCATTCACTTCTTTCATTATAGTAATCACTGTCATCAATAGTAGTTGATCTGTGGTGACAGAAGAAATGACTAAGATGCGCTTAAATGAGTGCATTTATGTAGTTCACATACATCACACAATTTTCAAAAATTGTTTCTACTGGCCCCTCTTGGAGATGACCAGCTTAACTGAGGTAATTTGAGTTGAAGGCCCCCACTTTACCTGTTTAAATAAAATCTGTTTGGTGCTGGTTGAGAATCTAATTGACTCTTTCCATGATGGCCTAACTGGTTCGCCTTGAAAAATCACAGCACAAAGTTGGACTAAAAGTGTTATATAATAATAACTAAAAACATTTTTAGGTTATATATTATTTAATGTTAAATTTTACAAAATGTAAAATACTTTTATATGATTATTTTGTAACATATATAGTGTATTATTCCAAAAAATGGACCAATACAATGGACCATAAACAAATTTCACTTTTCCCCCATTATGTCCATATGTCCAGTTCTTGGTCTTGACTCAGACTCGATATGTCCAGGTCTTGGTCTAGACTTAGACAGTAAATCCTCTAGTGATTTAAAGTAGAGCAATAACAGTCATGAAGCTGAAGCTGAAAAGAGTTTGGCTTATACAACAGGACAATGATCCAAAGCATACCTTAAAATCCACTATGAACTACTTCAAGAAACTCAAGCTGAAGCTTAACTGAAGCCCTCACAGCCCCCAGTGAGCAGATGACAGTAACTTAGCTTCTCTGCCAATTTACCTTACAGTCATAAAAAATGTCTGTGTTCAGGAATTCACGTAGCCCTGTGTTTGGTCATCTATCGTGGAAAGATACCTCATATTGTGCTGAGATAAAAATGATTCTGGTCACTCCCAATAGCTGCCCCGTCGTTCACCTTTGTGTAGTTTATTTTTGTTTTTATAGACTAAAGTAAGTCAGACTGTGTTCTAAACCACATTAATGTGTTGTATTTATGGTGATGAGTTTGGTGCCAATCCAACACCAGTGTTTGTTAGCAATGTTAGCCTAGCATTCCCTGCTGTAACCTAGAGAAGCAGACGTCAGACATCAGACATTCCTTGGCTGATCAACTGCATCTGAGCTATAAGTGAGAAATCATGTTCATTTGATTTTTCACTGAAATATTCGTTCAACATCTGTGGAAAATTTGATTGGTTGTTATTATACTTCCACACAGAACTGTACGTACATGTTTGTTTTGTGCCACCTTTGCTTTATAAACTTTTTCTTTTTAAATATATAGATGTTTTGTATTGTTCAATGATCTTCAAAGAAAAGCACTATATTAATAAAAATATATTATTATTGTTAATGTCATTGTTCTCATCATTAAGTTGGCTTGAAAAAGCCAACTTACTGTTCTTCGTAATCTTATTATTATTATTATTCTACGCTCAAAATATAAAATGTTTCTCGTCCCACAGTTTTCGAGCTAGAACCACGAAACTTTGCAGGATCGTAGGACCCATACCCGATTAGGTTGCTTGTGCTTTTCTAAGCGAGCCGACGTACGGTTTTCCCAAAATTAACGTTCAAAGTTGATATTTTTTCCCATAGGGAATGAATGGGCGGAATGTTGGCAGCATGCCACACATGATGTCACAATGGCCCGTTAACTCACACACCCATCCAAACTAACGCACGGAACCTAATGTCTCACCCACTCCCAGCCTAATGCTCAGCAGTGTCAGCACACATAATGATTTGTTAAGGTGGAACTGCTTTTAAGGTGGAATTGCACTTAGGTAGCACTGAATTTTAAGGTGGAACTTCTTTTAAGGTAGCACCGAGTTTACACTGACACTGAAATTAAGGTGGAACTGCATTTAAGTTAGCAACGAATTAAAGGTTGAACTTCAATTAACATTGGACTAACTTCATGGAGGCACAGAATTTAATGTGGAAATTTAAGGTGGAACTCTTTAAAGTAGCACTAAAATTAAGATGGCACAGAATTTAAGGTGGAACTTCTTTCAAGGTGGCACTGCAATTAACATAGCACTAAATTTGGGGTGCCACAGAACTTAAGGTGGAACTCTCTTTAAGGTAAAACTAAAATTAAGGTGGCACAAGATTTAAGGTGGGACTGCAGTTAACATTGCATTAATTTTAAGGTGGCACAGAAATTAAGGTGGAACTTAAATTAACATAGCACTAAAATTAAGGTGGAACAGAATTTAAGGTGGAACTTCTTTTACAGCGGCACATAATTTCAGTTGGAACTCATTTTAAGGTAGCACGAAAATTGGCAAAGAATTTAAGGTGGAACTTCAAATAACATAGCACTAAATGAAACGTGGTCCAGAATTTATGGTGGAACTTCAAATAACATTTTTAAGGTGGTACAAAATTTAAAGTGGAAATTCATTCACAGTAGCAACTGGCAAAGACTTGCTATCCTCCACGGATACTGCAGCTTCTGCTTAGGAACATTTTGGCAGTATTTTAACAGCTATCAACAGCCTTCAACCATTTTAACTTTAACCATTTTAACTTCTTTTAAGGTAGCAGTGAGTTTACACTGAAACTGAAATTAAGGTGGAACTGCTTTTAAATTAGCACTGAATTTAAGGTGGAACTTCAATTCACATTGCACTAAAATTAAAGTGGCACAGAATTTAAGGTGGAACTTGGTTTAAGGTGGCAATGCAATTAACATAGCATTAAATTTAAGGTGGCACATAATTTAAGGTGGAACTCTTTAAGGTAGTGCTAAAATTAAGGTGGCACTGAATTTAAGGTGGAACTTCAATTCACATAGCACTAACTTTAAGGAGGCACAGAATTTAAGGTGGAACTTCGATTAACATAGTACTGAATTTTAGGCGGCACAGAATTTAAGGTGGAACTTCAATTAACATAGCACTAAAATTAAGATGGCACAAAATTTAAGGTGAAACTTCATTCACAGTAGAACTTAGCAAAAAATTTCCATCCACCACGGATTCTGCAGATTCTGCTTAACATTTAGCAACATTTTAACAGCTATCAACAGCCTTCAACCATTTTAACTTTGACCATTTTAACTATTTTAACTTCTTTTAAGGTAGCACTGAGTTTACACTGAAACTGAAATTAAGGTGGAACTGCTTTTAAATTAGCACTGAATTTAAGGTGGGACTTCAATTCACGTAGCACTAATTATAAGTTAGCACAGAATTTAAGGTGGAACTTCAATTAACATAGTACTAAATTTGAGGTGGCACAGAATTTAAGGTGGAACTGCAATTAACATAGCACAAAATTTAAGGTGGCACAAAATTTAAGGTGGAACTTCATTCATGGTAACAACTAGCAACGAATTACCATCCACGACAGATACTGCAGCTTCTGCTTAATAAAATTTTGGCAACATTTTAACAACTATCAACAGTCTTCAACCATTTTAACGTTTTAACGTCATTAACTGGCTTTTTCAAGCCAACTTAAAGTTCGTTCATGAACTTTCCCTTTCTAGTTATTATTATTATTCTACGCTCAAATTTTGTAAACTTTTCACGGCCCGCAGTTTTTGACGTACAACCACCAAATTTTGCACAAACGTTCCTCATATACGGGAATAGTGCGCTTGTGCTTTTTGGACCGATCCGACGTACAGTGTCCGGAAAATTAACGTTCAAAGCTGATTTTTTTCCCATTGAAAATGAATGGGCGGACTGTTGGCAGCATGCCAAACATGATGTCACAATGGCCACCTCTCTCACACACCCATCCAAACTGACGCACGGAGCCCAGTGTCTCACCCACTCCCAGCCTAATGCTCAGTAGTGTCAGCACACATAATGATTTGTTAAGGTATAACTGCTTTTAAGGTAGCACTGTGTTTACACTGAAACTTAAATTAAGGTGGAACTGCTTTTAAATTAGCACTGAATTTAAGGTGGAACTTCAATTCACATAGCACTAACTTTAAGGAGGCACAGAATTTAAGGTGGAACTTCGATTAACATAGTACTAAATTTTAGGCGGCACAGAATTTAAGGTGGAACTGCAATTAACATAGCACTAAAATTAAGGTGGCACAAAATTTAAGGTGAAACTTCATTCACAGTAGAACTTAGCAAAAAATTTCCATCCACCACGGATTCGGCAGATTCTGCTTAACATTTAGCAACATTTTAACAGCTATCAACAGCCTTCAACCATTTTAACTTTGACCATTTTAACTATTTTAACTTCTTTTAAGGTAGCAGTGAGTTTACACTGAAACTGAAATTAAGGTGGAACTGCTTTTAAATTAGCACTGAATTTAAGATGGAACTTCAATTAACATAGCACTAAAATTAAGGTGGCACACAATTTAAGGTGGAACTTGGTTTAACGTGGCACTGCAATTAACATAGCATTAAATTTAAATTTAAGGTGGCACATAATTTAAGGTAGTACTAAATTTAAGGTGGCACAGAATTTAAGGTGGAACTTCTTTTAAGGCGACACAGAATTTAAGGTGGAACTCTCTTTAAGGCAGCACTAAAATTAAGGTGGCACAAAATTTAAGGTGGAACTTCATTCACAGTAGCAACTAGCAAAGAATTAAAATCCACCACGGATACTGCAGCTTCTGCTTAGGAACATTTTGGCAGAATTTCAACAGCTATCAACAGTCGTCAACCATTTTAACTTTGACCATTTTAACCATTTTAACTTCTTTTAAGGTAGCACTGAGTTTACACTGAAACTAAAATTAAGGTGGAACTGCTTTTAAATTAGCACTGAATTTAAGGTGGAACTTCAATTATCATAGTACTAAATTTGAGGTGGCACAAAATTTAAGATGGAACTTCACGGAACGGTAGCAACTAGCAACGAATTACCATCCACGACAGATACTGCAGCTTTTGCTTAGCAAAATTTTGGCAACATTTTAACAACTATCAACAGTCTTCAACCATTTTAACGTTTTAACGTCATTAACTGGCTTTTTCAAGCCAACTTAAAGTTCGTTCACGAACTTTCCCTTTCTAGTTATTATTAATAGTGTTGTACGCAATACAAATTACTGTCAAACTATACTTTTAAAAAGACTTTCACTCTCCAGACCATCAGGGCAAACTCAGTCTGTATCAGCCCATTCAACAACTGCATTTATTAAAATAAATACAAACACACAGAACTTGTTCTGATTGGTCTACATTAATGTTGTATTGTTATACATTGTTGAACACCTAACAGTACAGATACAGAAAGTTCTATACTTTTTTATGACCGCTATGACCCAGTCTAGGGTCAGGCTGTATCAGAAAATGAGAGTGGACTCTCTACTTGGACCAGTCACAAGATCAAACATCAGCATCATTTTCACAAGAAACCAGCTCCTGTGACCTCAAATAAGGAGGGTTAACCATATACATTTTTTAAATTACTGTTTATTTAATCGTAAAATAACATGAATACATTCAAACTTATATAAATTTATAATTACAGTACATTGGATCAAGGTTGAAACTGAGAAATGTTATAAGGTAGATTTTATATAGTATCTACATCCTGTGCCCAGTGGTTAAGTGTGGTTAAGGGTTTCTTTCTCATCCAGAACAGGAAATAGGTAAGAGGAAATGGTGTGAACATCACAGTTCTTCAGTGCACCGGTATTTCTGAGAAAACATGTGATTTACAGAAAGAAAAATAATAACCACATCAACGCTTTGATCTGCTCTTTTTAAACAATGTACTGTAACCTAAACATCCTTCATATAGAATTAGCAAGCTAGCAAAGTTTATTTATATAGCAGTTTTTACAACAGGTGTTGTCACAAGGCAGCTTTACAAGGAAATCAGCAATTAAGCAGTTAAACTAGTTTATTCAGCTCAAAACGACTGACTGAACGAATCGTTCATTCAGAGTATTTATTTAGGGTCCAGTAAATTGAATTCACTTACTCGTTACCAAATGGAGGCTTTTTTTAGGTAGAACTGATAAACCATGTTTACACTGTGTTATCATTACAGTGTTTTGTAAACATTTTAAGAGCAGCACTTTAAAAAGTGATATACAGTATATTCTCAGTGGTGTCTTATCATTTACAGCCATAATGTATATGTTGATTCTGTCCAAACATCAACAGAGACTTATTTGTTAGAAAGTGTACAGTATTGTCATATTTGGGTCTTGTGAGTGCTGGTCAGCACTGCCCCTTCTGGGAAACTGGGAAATTTTGGGGCTGTCAGTAGCTCCTTAAAGCTTCCTAAAGGCAGCAGACACAGAGCTAGAGCTGTAACCACTTCCTCTTCACTGACTATACCGGCATTATAAAAGGCATCTTTCCAGACCTCAGTTCACCTCTTAGATCAGAGCAGATTCCTCAGACCTCACTCAGGATAGCGACGTCTCAGTGTTCCCTCTGTCCAGCACCACAAACTGTGAGTATACAACGCAAAATTTTATCTAATACAAAACAGACACGGCTAAAAATTCATTCATATCTATTAGGAATAAGTACCAGCTGGTGGAGATGGCCAGGTTAGCGGCCAGGTTAGCGTAAATATTTTTCTAAATAGTTTTTAATAAAACAAATAAGTTAATAATAAATATGACAGACTGCAGCTGCTTGTAAAATTGTGATTTTATTCAACTAAAACATCATTATATCAGGTTTTATGAGACTGGGTAGTTAGTTTTGTCTTGTAACTAGACAAGCAAAATAAAGTCACAGTTAGAAAACAGAATGATTACACATCTGGTACTTAACGAAGCTAAAAAAGGGAGAAAAAAAACAAATCTGTACTTTAACAAAGCTAAACAAGGGAGAAAATATAAAATCTGTACTTTAACAAAGCTAAACAAGGGAGAAAATATAAAATCTGTACTTTAACGAAGCTAAACAAGGGAGAAAATATAAAATCTGTACTTTAACGAAGCTATGGAGCCCCTGAAGGGACATGGTGTGTTTTTTTTTTAGGTAAAAGGAACATGGTGTATTTTTTTCTTAAGGTAAATATCTAGTGAGCACCAGTTACTATCAGGTGAGCACCAGATACTATGTGGTGAGCACCCGATACTATGTGGTGAGCACCAGATACTATGTGGTGAGCACCAGATACTATCAGGTGAGCACCAGATACTATGTGGTGAGCACCAGATACTATGTGGTGAGCACCAGATACTATGTGGTGAGCACCAGATACAATCAGGTGAGCACCAGATACTACGGTGAGAAAGAAAAAAGTGTGCATGTGTGCATCTGCATATCCATAAACTGTGTCAGTGTTCATTGGGCTCCATAGTATCATGACTTCACAGACCACTACTCTGTACACCGGCTGAGCTTGTTATCCTTTGTCATTCCGTCATGGAAGAAGACATTTATGACTTTTTAGAGTCACCACAGGTGGCACAAGAACAAATAAACCTACTTAAAGATGATAACGTAAGCTTATTTGTTCAGACAGCTATAAAAACCTTAATAATTTACCAATTTGTCCCTTTCAAAGCGATATAGCTAAATGTAGGCTGCCTTTGCTATATTCAGTTAGCTAGCTAACCTAGCTAGCTATAAGGTTTGAATTGTTCTCTTCGCAATGCATGTTTTGGCATTAAAACTATACACACCCGCGACAAAAATGAGCGACTGGGCAAAATGTCTTCAAGTTTAAGTGACAAAGAGAACTTTTGCTCCTCGCAAAACGGATAAACGATTCCATTGGCTGGGTTACCTTCCATTTTGGAAAAGTGAAAGGAGCACCTCATTCAGCAGCTGGGACTTTTTACATAATTTATAGCTAACTGTATATAGCAAAGGCAGCCTACATTTAGCTCTATCTCTTTTAAAGGTACAAATAGGTAAATTGTTAAGGTTTGTATAGCTGTCTGAACAAATAAGCTTAGGTTATCATCTTTAAGTAGCTTTATTTGTTCTTGTGCCACCTGTTGCCAGTGAACACTGACACTGTTTATGTATATATGTATTTTTTTTTCTTACCACATAGTATCTGGTGCTCACTTGATAGTATTGGGTGCTCACCTGATAGTATGGAGTGCTCACCACATAGTATCAAGTGCTCACTAGATGGTATTGGGTGCTCACCACGTAGTATCTGGAGCTCACCTGATAGTATCTGGAGCTCACCTGATAGTATCTGGTGCTCACGTGATAGTATCCAGTGCGCACCAGATTTTTACCTAACAACACCACGTCCCTTTCACCCAAAAAAAAATACACCATGTCCTCTCAGGGGCTCCGTACGAAGCTAAACAAGGGAGAAAAATAAAATCTGCCATTTAACGAAGATAAACAAAGGAGAAAAGGTCAAATTTAGCTTTCGACTAGATTTTACTTTCACTTTTGTGGATCTCAAATGGCTCCACACTGCCTACGTAGTGCACCACGTACTTTTGAATAGAACGTCTCAAACAGCGCATAATCTGTCTAACAAAGAGCTGTTTACCTTGTGCCCAGTGATAATCTGCTCACAGTGCACTGTTAGAGTGAAGAAGCCGAATTACTATGCTAACATAGTGCACTTTACAGGGTTTAGCGAGCTATTTGAGACACGGCCGAGCAGTCGACGACGCTGAAGCAGATAGAGAGTAAAATGTAAACGACGCTGATGGCTGATCTACCCGAGTTCAGCTCTCAGCTTTTTCCTCCATGAACTAAAAAGCTCCCGGGGAGGCGCTGAGGGAGATCAGAGGAGATTAAGGTCCGGCCAGTCTCTGATCTTTCACTCCGGTCTTCTTCAGCTCTTCAGATCTGGTCCACTGTAGACTGTAGTCAGTCCTGTGAGCGACTCATTAGCGGTCAGTACGGACTAAACGGTTAAGACTCCTTTCGCCTTTCCGCGAGGTCTAGTCCACAGTCTAGTGTGAGCGCTGTGCTTCTGGTCGAGAGGACATGTCCCGTAACACGCATGCGCGGAAAGGGCGCGACCGTCAGCTCAGTTCGCCTGTGGTATGTATTAGTTTTGGGCTGTTGTTGTAGGTGCTGTGTGTCCGTGTGACCTCTTGCCCCTAAATAAATTTAATGCAACATAATTATTCAAAAACGCATCACACTTAAAATGTAATACCACCATCATTGGTATCACATTAATATAAGTTTGTTGTTAATAATGTGAATTGGTGGTTTTGCAGGTACAGTGTTTGCTCTGATTCCAGCAGCTGACTATAATAATACGACACCTTCCATATTGAGGCTTAAACAAATGCAAAAGTTTTAATATTCAAAATAAATAGTTATAATTTATTAAAACTCCACTGAGTTCTAATATATAGAATATTTTCAAGTACGTCTGCTTTATGTTAAGTTAGATTTGACCAAGCTCACTTCATTTCATTAAAATATAGATGATTTAGTGTTCACACACACAACAGCCGAGGAACTGGTACTTTCAGAGTTTCTAAAATTAGCAGCTCCAAGCATAAGTGAATGGAACTAGGAGGTGGAGAAGGATGGAAGGAGGAGGTGAAGGTGAAGTGTCTCCAGCTGTGTTCACTGAAACAACTGTCAACTTTCACCTTTTTAAACAGTAAAAAATACAAGTAAACTAGCAGTAACCTAGTAAACTCTTACAAAAAATCGAGTGACGTTTGCTGTTTCACATTTTAAAAGGACGTAAACTGCATTTATGTGTGTTTATCCTTCACTACATCCATAGCTGTTACTCCAACACCAGCCACTCATCACAGTTCTCAGATTTCAGTCTTAATCCAACCTGTCCTGGGTGTTAGCCTGCTACCAAAGCTAGCGCTGGCACCTCCACAGTTACCACTGGACTGTCTTTGTTATCACTGTTTACATCTGACATGTTGTGGTCAGATTATTAGGACGCTTTATCAGTTTTCCAGTTATGTCAGAAATTTTAGTCACTTTAAAATTTTCAGTCTGCTCTAAAAATGGACATGACTTGGTTTCATTTGTTATGTTTGGACTTTGGAACAAAATTGAAATAACAATTCAGTTTCTGAATTGAAAATAGATGACTAAAGAATCAAACATGGACCGTTCATGCCTAGAACATTCAGCTTTCAACATTCAATAGGACATTTTCTGTGTTTGAATGTGCATTTTTATCACCAAATATGATAAATATTTGAAATTTGCTGTTTGTTTTTAACAGTCAGACCATGAATTCCTGCAGGACTGGTCACTACATGCTGCCCTTATTGCTGATCACATCATGTCTGATCACTACCTGTAAGTGTGGAGGTGTTCTGTTTGGTCTCCTTTATGAAATTAAGATCTTAAAGAATTTACCTTCATTTTGTTTTGTGGGGTTGATTTTCTTTAAGAAATGGCATCAGAAGTAAAATAATTATTGTACCTTACCTTATACACAATGAGTTGTGCTTTTATTAACAGCTGTATTGGCCACACCTTCGCCATACACAGATGGGCTTTGGGCTAACAGCTAGCTCAAGCATTAGTTCAATCCAATATCCTCCCCGGGTGGGGAGAGAGTCTTTGGTTATGCCCGTGACCCCAACAGACCGAGTTCTTGCTGCTGTACAAACATAAACACAGTTCGGCCGCTGGTCTGCCTTCAGAATAAGAGTCCTTGTCAGAATAAAACCAGCAAATAACTGCTAATAACCCAGAATAACCATGTAAACATCTTCTGAACACACATACTATATTGAAAGAGATTGTAGGCTACAAAAAAGCAAATGTTGGGGTCAAACAGTTTGAGTTGAGGTGCTGCCTTCACAACACAGGCCAAAACATTGTGACCATTTTAATGAGGAAAGTAAAAAAAAGACTTTTTATAAGAGAGTTGTGCCTTTTCATCACTCTGTGAGGCTGTGTTGTAATGACTTTTATGACTAGAATGTGATCAGCTGAGTACAAACACTTCATTCAACTGACTTGAGGATTTTCAAGAACGTAAGAAAGAGTTTAACATCAGCTATAACACAATTCTCCTTTGTTTTATTCTGTCTGTCTGAATCAGCTCTTCCTTTAGTGAAAGTGAAGGTCAATCTCCATGACTCTGCTACTCTGCCCTGCTCTGAGAGATGCTCTGGTTTGGTCAGATGGACTGTGTTCAGTAATCCCACTGATGTTCTGGCTGAGTGTGATCAGACTTCATGTGGATCAAAGGAGGGATATCAGATGATTCATGATCAGCACCTGAAGGGGAATCTCTCTCTCACCATCACCGACGCTGATTTCACTAAGAGAGCCCTGTACATGTGTGACTGTGATGATAAAGGTCTCTGTAAGGTGCAGCTTCTGATTCTGCGTAAGTGTTTATCTGTTTTCTTTACTCTGTAGTGCTTATAGAACCCCAGTGATTTAGATGCAGTGCTTCAGATTTGTATAGAGCTGATCAAAAGGCCAGTTGCACAAAATTATTTGGCACTGATACGGAAGGTAACCGACCACAGACCATTGTTTTGTGTGATGTTTAAAAAATAACAATAATGGTTTCGTTTTTGCAGCACAATTCTCAAACCCAAGGATGAGTTACAATTACAACAAACTACAAACAGCATCAAACAAAACATACACATCCACAATTTCCCAGTCAAACTCCGCTGCAGTGCTGCACAGCCTAACAGTGTTTGACCCAGTCAAACTCCGCTGCAGTGCTGCACAGCCTAACAGTGTTTGACCCAGTCAAACTCCACTGCAGTGCTGCACAGCCTAACAGTGTGTGACCCAGTCTAACTCCACTGCAGTGGTGTGGTTACTCACATGGTTCCTGGCTGATGACAGAAAAAATTCAAAATAAACCACAAACCTACCACAAACTGTTCTATAAAAACAGAAACAAATGAAATTTATGACCGCAAAGTGTGCACTACATCCTACCACACATTACCACACACACACAAATGGTGGTAGACAGAAAGAATGCCTGAGACTGAGACTAATGAAGTTCACTTTTTCTTCAGCATTGCGTACTTCAGCACAGATAAAGCCCGGTGAACCTCTGATCATGCATTTGGAGATACCAGAAGAAGTGGAGGTGATTTATAACAGCACAGGGGCAGCTGGACCATCCAGTGGTCAGATCTGTACAGTGGATGGACGGTCACTACAGTGTAAACCTGAATACACACGGAGAGTATCTGCTGTTCTTGAGCTGAGAGGAGTGACTCCACCTGACAGTGGAGTTTATACTGTAATGGACAAAAAGAATGAAGAGGCCATTCACATCTACACAGTGACCGTGGGGTCAGCAGGTGGAAGTGAATTAAAGGGTATGTTGTTAAACCATAGTTCTCTGTTTATCCAATCAGAGTTCATTGAGCAGGAATCTGCTGCTGAGCTTTAATGGTGGTGTTTAGTTAAATTCACTGTATTACAAATCTGTGTCTGTCTGTTTTGCAGCTGACCATCCAGATGTGGACACAGATAAAGGAGCTGCTGTTCCAGTGTGGGTTTTTGCACTGGTGGTCACTGCACTTGCAGCTGTGATTGTGGTGTTAGTAGTGGTGACTGTGTGGCTGAGGAGAGAAAACCAGCAGCTCCAGATGAAGAATAGAAGCAATCATCTTGAAATGAGTGGAAACAGGAACTACAATCCAGAAGAAGTAAGACTGTCCCCCTCCAGTAATGACCCCGAAACTGTGAGAGATCATCACTAATCAGTATCTCTCTTTTTTGCCTTTTTCTGGTTCAATCCACTTTTCTCTCCTCCATCCTCTTTTAATGGATTTTGAAAAGGTGCAAACAAAACATGGATGGAAAAGACCGAAAATCCATGAAGTGCCTCATGACACGAAAATATCGCAGAACTTTTTATTTGTGGATGAAGTGGAAGAGTAGGTTTGTTGATAAAAGAGAAACATGAAAAACAGTCAAGGAAACAGATCTTTTAGAAGAAGTGATGATGTAGTGGGAACAAAAGTCACGTGTGGCACTGCGTCCTCTAGGACTGCCCACTCCGCTCCGTCCAGCATCTCTGAACTGTTGGAGCTTCAGCTGACAGAGGACTGTAAAACTGCTCTACTGAGACACTATAAAGGCTCACATGCTGAGAGAGACTCGTCTTGTATGGTGCAAATGTGTGACATCATCTTCAGGACTTTGTGCAAAGTCTGCACATTTTCTTTTACTGATTTTTTGGGTCTTAAAATTTGTGGAACAAGTGGAAACGAATGGAACGCTTGTGTGTGAGAGCGGCTGTTTGTGTGTAGCCATATGGACAGTCCAGCACTGCCTGCTCTTCATCTACAGAGCTTTAATGTAAGCGGCCCAAACTGAGCTTTACTTTAGTCTCTGTCTAACTCTAAACATCTAAAACTAACTCTAAAGGCTGCTACTGAGTTCTAGTCCAGAACACCCAGTGTTTTTATATGTCTATAGGACATTATTAGACAAGCTCTGAAACCAAAGGGACCTGCACACCTACTTGCCACCAAAGTGTCAGACAGTGATGCCATAAAAATACCAAAAAGTCATTTACTGCCAAGATCATTTACTGATATTCCACAAACTGGTGCTGAAGAGCTCCATTCAGCAGAAGCAGCTCCAATGTTTCTTTATTGAGACTTTACTGAGAATGTGATAGCAGAGTTATTTCACTGTCCTTTTCAGTGGACAAACCACATGAGATTGAAATTACTGTGTGTTTTAAAAGCAGCTCTGTGATCAGAAACTGACCATTGATGAAGGTCTAGAGAATGAAACTGTACATCTACAGATGTTCTTCAGTCTCTAACTGTACACCAGCACGGTGAAGTGAATGGGTTTCCGATTTATTTATTTATGTTCTTCAGACTGATCTTTAGTCTGTGAGCATGAGTGACTGAAGACCTTAGCTGAGGAGCTGATAGAGTCACTAAAGGAATGAATGTTGTTTTTAAACCTTCAGTACTGCTGTAAATACTGTCTTTAACTGGATGATCAACTAAGAGCACTTGAACTTACCTGGAAGTGTGTGCAACATCACTTGAAGAGGAACCCAGAGATTCCTTCCTGCTCATAGCTTCACAATCGTGTTCGATGTACCACGGTGATGGCAGTTGTTTTCAGGTTATGCTGTTCTTAATTCTATTGAAGCCTCATGTTAATACATCTGTGATTGTCTGTGTGTGGTCAGTTTTTTATTGTTTTTTTTTTATTTTTTATTACCATTATTTATAGTCACTCAGAAGCAATCGTCCATGACAAGTTCACTTTTTCAAAACTCATCACACCCTTCTAAAGCAGGTTAGCACATCTTTTACACTCAAACTGCTCTACAGCTGCAAAAACACTGCTGAGTCATCTCGGGACCTCTCAGGTCTGAGCCCAATCTCTGAAAAACGCTAGCCTGCTGAGGTGTGAGCCAGATCCCCAAACAACGCGAACCTCCGGAGGTCTGAGCCCGATCTCCGAACAGCACAAGCCTCCGGGAGTCAGTCTTGATCCCCAAACAGCTCGAACCTCAGGGAGTTTGAGCCTGATCCCTGGACAGCGCAGAATAAATACTCCGGCCAGCCAGCAGTGCTGACACTTCTTGTGTGGATGAGCTGCGGTTCGTCTTGAGTGCCTGCAGAACAGGAGCTCTTCAAGATCTCTGGTCTTCACCTCCAGCAGCGCGGGTTTCCGGGGTCTGAGCCCGATCTCTGAACAACGCTAGCCTCAGGAACTCTTCAGGATCTCTCAGGTCTGAGCCCGACCTCTGAAAAATGCTCGCCTCCCGAGATCTGAGCCCGATCTCCGAACAATGCGAGGCTCCGGAGGTCTAAGCCCGATCTCTGAACAACGCGAACCTCGAGAGGTCTGAGCCCAATCCCCGAACAACGTGAGGCTCTGGAGGTCGGAGCCTGATCCCCGAACAGCACGAGCCTCCGGGAGTTTGAGCCCGATCCCCGAACAGCGCGACCCTCATGCAGCATAAATACTCCGGGCAGCCAGCAGTGCAGATAGTCAGGCTCGATCCCCGAACAGCGCAGTCCTAGAAATTTGGCTCCGCCTCCGAGCTCTCCGCAGTTTGGTCTGTGGCTCAAGCAACGCGGTTCTCCGCAGTTTGGTCCGCGGCTCTCCGCAGGCCTTTCCGGACATAAATGGTCATCATTTCTTTCTGTCCGTGTTGATGAATGTGTTGGGAAGCTGGTTGAGAAACTGGATCTCTCTGTGAATCGTGGGTTTCAGTAATAATATAATATAAATATGAGGGGCCCAATAAATACTTTAGGGGGGGCTGGTCATCATGAACCCTCCTAAACTGGAGGAATCCAGCATTACAGCTCTTTAACTGGACCACAGTTTCCAGAATGCACTGGTGCTGCTGTTCCTGCAGGGTTTTATTCTGTCTTTGTGAAAGTGCTGAGTGTGAAGTGTTTTTAAAGGTATGAGAGCTTTTTATGGCTTTTATTTATCTGCTATTTATTACTGTTATACTCCTCTGTATGAAATAAAGTGTGTAATTATCCCATGATTCCCTGGTGTTTCTTCAGTGAACAGCTTTAGCTGAAATGGTCAGGACAGTGAAGTGTGAC
Source organism: Colossoma macropomum (assembly GCF_904425465.1). Lineage (NCBI taxonomy): Eukaryota > Metazoa > Chordata > Actinopteri > Characiformes > Serrasalmidae > Colossoma > Colossoma macropomum. The sequence continues at coordinate 56,830 of NW_023495359.1, forward strand.
TGATAACTCACAGTGCTGCTTCCTGACGTTTGTCTGGTGCTAAAATGTTCTATTACGATGCTGGACCACCAGAGAGAACCGAGCTAGAGTGTCACCCCCCAATAACAACCAGGAACAAGCCGGAGAGATCATTTACAGTCTCTCTCTCTCTCTCGCTCTCTCTCTCTCTCGGGTTACCAGTCATATTGACCTGTTTGTGCTTAGAGTAACTGGTTTCATTGGCAGGGTTTTCCAAAGAATTACTGACTTACAATAAAAAACACTTTTTATGTCTGAACCTAAAGATCAATGATGATTCCTGCTGCTACGATGCTATTTGACATGTTACAACTAATGGTCTGTGATCTCACTCGCTCATCAAGCTCATAGATATAAACAGATACACTGCATTTACACGTCTCTCTGCTGGCAGTATGTTTGCAGATGGGCGCAATAGGTCACACACTTCATACACACATCCTTCCAATCCTTCTTTACATTATTCTAGTACAGTAAAACTCGACAGACACTGGATGCTCTGGCATCGTCCGGCCGCACGGTCTCGTCCACTTCCACATCACGCCTGATGACCCCTCTGCTGACTCCATCGTACAGAGTAAGCTCTACTCTGTATGGCTCTGTGCCTGTATGCTCCGTCTAATGTGAACTAAAGAACTAAAGAACTCAGACCGTGACCCTCTCTCATAGATGCGTCCGCTATGTGGGCTGGACTGAGCTGTGATCAGCCTGTGGTACTCACCATCCCAGCAGTTTGACTCCATAACAGTATCGTTATTTGGCTGTGGTGTTGTTGGATACAGTATTTCTGGTTGATCACACTGCATATGTTGGTTCTGCAGTTCGTCTAAAGTGTTCTGTAACAGTGTGTGAGGATTCATACTTTAGGACATGCGCAGTTTGGTTAAAGACTGAGACTGAATGAGAGAAGAATGAAAGAATTCTGGAAGGATCATCACTGAGCATATTTAAATCATGGGAAAACCTGTTGGTGGTTGGGTCCAAACAGAACTTGTACTGAAAAAACTTACTAGCAGTTGTGAAAACTGTAGAACACATATTATGTTATGTATTATGCTTATTTTGCATTCTGTTACTGTACGCTGTCACCTGACTCGGTGTGTTTAAGAACCCAGCTGCCCCAATGTCAAAGCGTTGATATCT
>NW_023495360.1:0-6927 GCF_904425465.1 Colossoma macropomum
GTAAAATGAGTTTTTGGGCCATTTTTGCCTTAAGAAATAAATTCACCGGAGAGGTTTATGCAGTGTATTTGAAGGCAAAAAACTCAACCATTTTATAGTGTTTTCAGGCACCATGAAATGAATTTGTTAACCATTTGCAATTGCAGAGATTTAGGAAATTGATTTTTAAAAAATCAAATGATTTTTTAAGAAAATTAAGGTTTAGAAATGGGTGGAATTCCCCTTTAAAGTGTTGCTGTCGTGTCCAGTCAGTGTAGAAACTCCTCCAGCAGCAGAACACAGTAACTCAGTCTCACTGCCAATAAAGTTATATGGTTACCCAAAGAACAAAGGAGCTACACATACATGGGATGGTGGACCAGAAGGTAAACAAAACAGGGAGAACGACATGTACAGTACGCAAATGTGTGGCACCAATTAAGGAACTCAGGAGGTTCTCGTATAGAAAGAGAACCAGGACACAGCAGCTGAGGTTCCACCTCAACCAAAAAATCAGGTGTAGGAGGTGCAGAGGCTGGATGAAAGTGTGAGCTGCTTTTATTTAAATCTGACTTAATGAAATCCAGAAACTCAGTAGCAGAAACACATAGAACAGATAAATCCACAGTGAAACAAACCAGAACTAGAACAGGATTAAACCAGAACTAACCTAGAAACAAAACCTAAGCACTGCAGTAACACTGACGTGGTGGTGGTGTGTTAGTGTGTGTTGTGCTGGTCTGAGTGGATCAGACACAGCAGAGCTGCTGGAGTTTTTAAACACCTCAGTGTCACTGCTGGACTGAGAATAGTCCACCAACCAAAAATATCCAGCCAACAGCGTCCTGTGGGCAGCATCCACTGACCACTGATGAAGGACTAGAGGATGACCAACACAAACTGTGCAGCAGCAGATGAGCTATCGTCTCTGACTTTACATCTACAAGGTGGACCGACAAGGTAGGAGTGTCTAATAGAGTGGACAGTGAGTGGACACAGTGTTTAAAAACTCCAGCAGCACTGCTGTGTCTGATCCACTCGCACCAGCACAACACACACTAACACACCACCACGTCAGTGTTACTGCAGTATTATATTATATATTATTATATTATATATTATTATAGACCTGCAGGTTTAGCCAGACAGGTTCAGCTGTTGACTGCAGATCTGAATACGGGTGGACTGTTCACACACTTCAAAACAGAGCGAACTAAAGAAAAAAGGGTGAAAAGTCCTCACAAAATCAAAGCGCCCTGAGAAACTTCTCCATCTCTGGCTGTCTGCATCGGGGCCGCAGCTGCACTGTCTCAGACTGATGATGTTTAATGAGACACAACTGTGACATTTTTCATTTTTCCACTTATGTTTTTATGACTTACAGTGACCTTACCAGTTCAGATTACTGACTCCCTCTGAGTACAGGCCCACAGACCACTAGAGGGTGCTTCAAGGCCCATTGGTGGTCCATGGACCACCGGTTGAGAAGCCCTGCTGTAACTTTTTTCTTTCATGTTAACTACATCAGGAATCTAAGGCTAAACTACTAACACTCTTTTACTAACTCTGACTCATTTTATAGTGTTTGTCAGGCACCATGAAATGAATTTGTTAACCATTTGCTGTTGCAGAGATTTAGGAAATTGATTTTTTTAAAAAATCTAATGATTTTTAGGAAAATTGAGATTTAGAAATGGGTGGAATTCCCCTTTAAGGTGTTGCTGTCGTGTCCAGTCAGTGTAGAAACTCCTACAGCAGCAGAACACAGTAACTCAGTCTCACTGCCAATAAAGTTATATGGTTACCCAAAGAACAAAGGAGCTACACATACATGGGATGGTGGACCAGAAGGTAAACAAAACAGGGAGAACGACATGTACAGTACGCAAATGTGTGGCATCAATTAAGGAACTCAGGAGGTTCTCGTACAGAAAGAGAACCAGGACACAGCAGCTGAGGTTCCAAATCAGGTGTAGGAGGTGCAGAGGCTGGATGAAAGTGTGAGCTGCTTTTATTTAAATCTGACCTAATGGAGTCCAGAAACTCAGTAGCAGAAACACATAGAACAGATAAATCCACAGTGAAACAAGCCTTCAGCCTTACCAGTAACCTGGTTACACTCACTCTAATTACAGCTTGAGGCTCAACTCTGAACTGAAAGCCTAAGAACATCCTAAAAGCTTTCACTCAGTCTGACTTCAGCATGAACCAGAGGCCTTTCTCTAAACCTACTGTTTGACTACATTATAAGCCTGAAGCACAGCCGTCAGCCTCCTTTCACCAACTTTAACTACATCGTCAGCCTAAAGGGTTTCTTTTACCTGATTTTACATGCTTGAAGGTTCTGCTTTGTAGTTTTTTGCTTTCATTTACTATAACATATTTAATATATGTATATAAATGTGATCTGTTCTTGTTTTTGTTTTACGATCAAATTCAGTGAAATCAAAATCTTGAGGATATAAAATTTTAAATATATTGTTGTGAAATTCCTCACAGTGGGTTTATTATCATACATGTCGTCTCTCTCTTTCTCTTCATTACAGCATTAAAATCACCTGCTAAGATAATATCATACCTCCACATCATATTTCTCTGAGTTTCTTAAACGAGTGAATTTTCACCACAAATATAGACATTTTATTTACTATCCAGAACCACCAGTGAACCTACATGAGTCTTCTGAGTTTATATGCAATGTTGATGATGGAAAAATAGTGGAACATCTGAAATAATTGGATGTCTTTGGGGACTGGATCATAATTATTATTGGATCATAATTATTCATACATAAGTATTATATGGTGGATGAGCAGTTTGGCTGTGTGTATGTGTGTCTGAGTGTGTGTGTGTGTTTGTGTGTCTGAGTGTGTGTGTGTGTGTGTGTGTTGTGAGTGTGTGTGAGTGTGTGAGCTGCTTTGACCTGCACCAGCCTAAAAATATATTACTTCATGGTTTGGAAGTGAAGGTGGTCAAGACAGCCGTGACTTTTGGAGATGATGGTGTGCAGATTGAACTGTGTAATATTGTAAATTGCAGAAATGTTGATAAATGTGCATTTTGTATTTTTGTACTCTGTACTTGAAAATGTGTTTGTATTGAAATAATATTCCTCAGTAAAGTTTGTTATAAAAAGGCAAAGAGTGTGAAACATTTGGGAGCAGCAGGGCGGATCCAGGTGTCGACCCCTCTCCGCCCAAAAGAGTATAAATAGTGTGGATTTGTGTGGGTGTGTCAGTTGATGCTCAGGCCATTTAACCCTTTCAGATGTCTGGTTCCTATCAGCACCACTGAGGACAAGACTCAGCAAATTTATCTAGAACAGAGCATTTCACACCAAACCACTCTGATCCGCTCTGTTTACATCTTGAACAGTTGATGATGCAGAATTTTTGAAAAATCAGTGGAGTTCCCCTTTAAGAGGAACATTTTTATGAGAGCATGATGACAATTTGAAACGGTACAGAATTTTAAAAAAAAGGATGAGGAGGGGAGGAGGAGGAGGAGGAGGAGGAGGAGGGGAGTTGTCCGTCAAGCGAGCCGTTGATTGTTGTCCAATGGCCGTTTGACAGCACTGTGAAGGCGGGGCTTGGTCTGTTTTGAATATGGGAGTGTAGATAAGCCGGTGCTGGGCGCTTTTCTTCATTCTTCAGTCTTACTCGAAAAGAAGAGTCATGCCTGAACCCGCGAAGTCCGCGCCGAAGAAGGGCTCCAAGAAAGCCGTGACCAAGACGGCCGGCAAAGGAGGCAAGAAGCGCAGAAAGTCCAGGAGGGAGAGCTACGCTATCTACGTGTACAAAGTGCTGAAGCAGGTTCACCCCGACACCGGCATTTCCTCCAAGGCGATGGGCATCATGAACTCGTTCGTCAACGACATCTTCGAGCGCATCGCCGGTGAGTCGTCCCGTTTGGCTCATTACAACAAGCGCTCCACCATCACGTCCAGGGAGATCCAGACCGCCGTGCGCCTGCTTCTTCCCGGTGAGCTGGCCAAGCACGCCGTGTCCGAGGGCACCAAGGCCGTACACGAGCTCCAAGTAAGAAGTGAGCAAGACTTGATCAAACCCAACGGCTCTTTTAAGAGCCACCCACGGTTTCGCTTAAGGAGCTTTTTGTTTTGTTCATGAGATTGAAAGCGGGAATTTTTGAAGGCGGGGGTGCGGGGAGAAAACGTTACGTTACGTTAAGGCCATGGTGCATGTTCTGCAGAGTTATGCTGCAGTTAAGTAAGTTTTATCTCGAGCTAGTTCTTAGGCTGGTGAATTCAAAGTATTGTTTCTTAACCCTGCTCAGTGCTTAACTTTGCTATTTATTTATTTATTTATTTATTTTCCCCCACCCCAATAACTTTTCCTTGAAAGTGATTATGAACTGGAGTAAAAATATGTTTAGGGCAAGGTCTTAGTCATATTGAAGTTAGACTGGGGATAAGTTAGTTTACAGCTAGGCCAGAGATGCATGATGAAATGGGAGTTAGTTAACAAAAGTTAAAATGAGTCAAAGTAAGTTTGGAGCTAAGCTTTAGACTTTTGATGAAGCTCCAGGAAGAATGAACAGGTACAGGTTGAGACCCCAGGCTTCTGTTGTATGTAGAAAAAATGTGTTCACACAAAAGTGCGTTTATAGCTAGGCTGTAGGCTTGTGATGAATTGTTAAAATTGAAAAGTGAGTAAAACTAGGTTTAGGGAAAGACCTTAGAGTTATGTTAAAGTCAGAGTGAGTGTAAGTGAGTTTACAGCAGGCCTGAGACGTATGATGAAATGGGAGTAAGTAAAAGCAGGTTAGAAGTGAAGCCTTAGCTCTGTGATGTGAAGCCAGGCGTTAGAGTCATGATGTAGTCAGAGTAAGTGAAATTAGTCCTTAGGCCAGTGAAAGTGCCAGTGAGTACAGGTGGGTTAAGAGGTAACTCTTAGGCTATAGCTGATGTTAGAGTAAGCTAAGATAGTTTTACGTTGGTTTATCACTAAGTCTTTGTTTTCTAAAGTAGTCAGAGGAAGTTAAGGTAGCCTCAGCCTAATGATGGCGTTTGTGTGAGAAAGTTATTGGTTATTCAGGCCAATGATGAAGTTAGAGTGAGCAAAAGGAGCTTTCCAGCTATGCCTCAGGCTTATAGTGTAGATAGAGTAAGTGATGATCGGTTTAGAGCTAAGCTTGTTAATTACGGTGAAGTTAGAGTGAGTAATAGTGAGTTCAGGGCTGGGCTTTAGGCTTAAGATATATTTACATAGCATCAGGAGCCTCACAGCTAGGCATCTGGCATCTGGTGTAGTCGAAAACATAATCCATTTACAGCAAAGCCTTATGCTGATGAAAACGTTAGATTGACTAGTAATCCTCTAAGGCCTAGCTCTCTAGCTACTGTTAATTACTCTAGCTGTAAAGCAGGATATAGAGCTAGGCCTTTGGTTTATGTTTGAATAAGCGAGTGAAAAGACATCTGTAGAATGAGAAGTTGGAGAAATGAAAGTATTTAGCCTTTCAGCTGGGCCTTTGGCTCATAATGCAGATAAAGTAAATAATATTAGGTTTAGTGATAAAGTTTATGGCGAAGTTGGAGAATGTTAAGGTAGGTTTAGGACAAGGTCTTAGGCTTATGATGAAGTCTGAGTAAACAAAAGGAGGCTTCCAGCAAGGCCTCAGGCTTATACCGTAGTTGGAGTGTATGTAAGAGTAGATTTAGAGCTGGACCCCGGGCTTATGATGAAGTTAGATAAAGCAGTAGTAGATATGGGACTTTGGAAGTGTTTACATTGAGCATATGTTTGCTCATATCCAGGCCCCAGGCTTACGATGAGGTCAAAGTAAAAGCAGGTTATTAGTAAGTTTCTAGTTACAGTAGGCTCTGTGCCTTAATTGGAGTAAAATAAATAGCGATGGTGTCAGTGCAAGGCCTCAGGTTCATGAAGAAGTTAGAGTAAAGCACAAACCTAAGACCCAGCTCTACAGCTCCTGTTTCTTACTCTATGTATATTTTAAATCTTAGGCTTTGGACGAAGCAAAAGTGGCCTTTCAGCTTGGCCCCAGACTCATCATATAAATAGAATATAGACCTTTGTTTTATGAAGAAATTAAAGATTGTAAAAGTCAGTGTAGGGAAAGGTCTTCAGCTTCTGACCAGGTAAGAATAAACAATATGAGCTTTCCTGTTAGGCCTCAGGCTTATAATGTAGGGTTAGAGCCGGGCCCTAGGGCTGTGGTAAAGTTAGAGCGAGTAACTATAGTGCTACAATTAATGAATGTCAAAGTGAGCTTAGGGCAGGGCCTTAGGTTTGTGACTGAGTAAGAATGAGTGAAAATGAGTGAAGTGTGATCTGAAGCATTCCATTAGACTTGTGGTGAAGTTGGAGAAGCACAGAGCAAAGCTTTAGCTCATGTTGTAATTAGAGCAGGCCCAAACCAGCCGTACAGCTTAAAGTAAGGGATATCAGAGTTAGAGCTCGGCCTTGGGTTTATGGTGAAGTTAGATAAAGTGAAAGTAGATTTCGGCTAAAACCTTTGACTTTTGCTGAGGTCATAGTAAGCAAAAGCATGTCTACAGTTAAGCCTTGGACCTATAATAGAAGGATTTGGGCAAGACTTCATTTTCTAGTAGGGTTAGAAGGGGGTTAGTTATGTAAGCTCGGGTGAAGCTAATTAGGGTTAGAACGAGTTTGTGATTATTTCTAAGTCAAAGTTTATTTATATAACAGCACATCAGCAGAGAGCAGCTCTGCCCCCAGCGGCGGCCGGCTTACGCGTGTGCTTTACTCGCGTAAAGAAAGCTCATTTTAGCCGTAATTAACGGGGCGCTCGGCCAGTGGGAGTTCACTCACGCCCTCGCCGAGACTCTCCTCGAACGCAGCGTTGAGCTCTCCGAAGGCTCGCGGGGAAAACAAGGACTCTTATACGTTGGACAAGGACGACGATTGATTGTTGCATTTCAGCCAATAGAAACGCCACCGTGTGGTC
>NW_023495361.1:0-51836 GCF_904425465.1 Colossoma macropomum
AATGTGTTTAAAAATAGTCGGTCAGTCAGGGACATATTATGAACGTCAATAGACGTCCAAAATCCGTTTCAAAAAGTCAGTCCATTGGTGACCTATTATGAACGTCAATAGACGTCCAAAATCCGTTTCAAAAAGTCAGTCCAATGGTGACCTGTTAATAACGTCCATAGACGTCCAAAATCCATTTCAAAAAGTCAGTCCATTGGTGATCTATTAATAACGTCAATAGACGTCCAAAATCCGTTTCAAAAAGTCAGTCCAATGGTGACCTGTTAATAACGTTAATAGACATTCAAAATCAGTTTTAAAAAGTCAGTCCATTGGTGACCTGTTAATAACGTTAATAGACATTCAAAATCAGTTTTAAAAGGTCAGTTCATTGGTGACCTGTTAATAACGTCAATGGACGTTTCACTATAACCCAAAAATAATGATAATGATCATGATAACAATACCAGTACCACTGCTTCTAGACTACTGCTACTACTACAACAACTACGACTGCTACTCCTACTCCTACTACTACTACTAATAATAATAATAAGAAGAAGAAGAAGAAGAAACAACAAAAAGAAATCTGTATTCCATTCCAGAGATATTATGTTATGTTTCTTTTCTCAAAGATACCAAATGTTAAATATAGATGGGCTTACCGTTATGTTAGATGTTGATTGCTGAAGCTTGATAATATTTCACTTGTCTTTATGGTGTAAAGAACATGCCATGTGACGTCACATGGAGTGTGGTTGTCATTATTTCACATGGTGCCATCAGCTTTTCTATATTTTCTGGACTTTTTTCAAATTTTAATGCAAGTGCTAAATGGTGTTTGTAATTGCATATCTCATAGCAGTATGCATTATTTAAGACAATTTGAATTTGAATGCAAAACTATTTGCGTTTTAATTTATTGTATTGTATAATAGCTGGCAACTTTTAATATAGAAAAGCAGCGTTTTTGACCATTCATTTTCATTATCTTAATATGGTCTGACTCTGACATAAAAAAACGCCCATTTTATTGTATTTCGTCATCATGGCCCTTCAGCTCTGCCAAAATGAATATTTGCAATCCTGTTTGCAGCTGCATTTCCACTGTCAGCAAGGCAGTCCTGTCATTTAAGCGCTGTGGGTTTGTTGGATGTATCAAGCGGGTTAAAGAAGCCGCGATATCCATCTGAACGGACACCGATCACTGCCCCTATGGAAGGTCCTCGTCTGAGAAAGTTCTCAGCGAGCCGCCCACAGCATACGGCGGTACTGTCCACAATGACCCAGGTGAGTAAACGTTGGCTGGCCGTTTTAGGTAGACCTTTTGCCATAGCTAAGCTTACAACGAATCTTTAAATATTAGTATTATCGTTTTTTCATGAATAGAGGGTACATGTTAGCCAGCTGGCTAGTTAGTATTTGATACAGCTGCTGAAGCCGTCCTGCTAAGGTTAGCTAGTGCTGAACAGTCGTGCTAACTACGGGAAACAGCGGTCGGTGCTGCACGGCATTAACGTAGATTTAAAGATTTGTCTGTATTGGCTGAATATAGCGAATTAAAAGCTTATTAACGAAGGTAAAGGTCATTTTATTTCCCTTAATTCAGTGTGATTGATGGAAACGGTCCTGATAAAAGCTAAGCTCGCTAGCTAATACTATTGATTCATCACCACAACACACGTTTTCTGACATTAGCTATTTCTGTTGTTGCCCCGTATAAGTATTTGCTAATAACTTCTTAGAAACACCACATAATCATTCTAGTAAAACGCTAACGTGAATAGCAGCTGTATATTGTGAATGTAGTGCTCCATATAGTGTCTACGTCGGCGTTCATCTTGGATTTTTGCGCGGGCTCATTTGTAAAAGTTAGCCGTTAGCTATATTGAGCTACATTAGCTATATTTACATAAGCTTGTAGTCACATACATGAATAGCTCGAGGCTCATTTTAAAACTGCCAGGAGCATATTTTGACTTTGAAACGAAGTACCACAATTAATGATTATTTTACAATATTTGAAAGTAGCTAGCTTATGCAGCTAGGTAATTTTAGCAGCTAACGCTAGCTAGCTTATTTTTTTATACAGCTGCAGAAGCTACAGCTGTGTTTCTAGATGTTGGTGGAGAGTGGAAATGTGGCAGTCATTCTGATGCTTCGTTCATTAGCTTTGGCTACACAAGTTGAAATCATTAGTAAGTTTTTATTAGACAATGAAATAACAAACAAATATTTGTTTCAGAAGCTGACTGGATTTGTCTGTGTGCCACAACAACATACTGGCAGTGGTCAAATAATGCACACAAGTTAAAAAAGTATTATCACAAACAGAATAGAACGTAATGTGTTAACAATTTATGTACAGGTTTCCTGGTTATCAGTTGCCACACTCATTTTATGACTAAGAACCTGTTTAAAGGAATGGTTCAGCAAAATATAAAATTTAAACAATTTTCTGCTTACCCCCAATGTAGTCTTTTGGCCAAGACATAATTGGTGTCCAAAGTTTGTGTCTTTAGTTTAGCAATGGAGCTGTGAAGCTAACATTTCTAACAAACCCTAAAAGTCAATATTCACCTAAATCATTTCATGTCTTCATTAAGGTGGCGCAGGCTTCTCAATGTGGTGTACAACACAATATGACATACTGTGGGCTATAAAAGTGAACAAAACATCAAAGAGTAAGTGCCGTGGGTAACCTCTCTGTCTCAGGAGTAGGATTGCTGATCTAGAATCGTTTTTTATGGAAATGACAGTCATAATTACTGATCCAACATCAGTCCTGTGCAGCCTTTGTGTTGCCTGAAATGGCCGTAGTGGGGAGGTTTTGTTAATTTCTATAGTTCAAAGTAAGTCATTGTGTGTCCTACACTACACTGACATGTCTGCTGACTCTAATGGAGACCTAGATGAGGTTTGAGAGGATTGAGAGAAGTTTCAGGGATGTTTTTATGGAAAAACATAGTTAATATTGTCTTCTAGTGTTTGAGCAATGTTACATATAACACCAGTACTAATCTAAAGAAGCAGAATCATTAATTGTAGTCATTTCAGTCAAATTTGATATTGGAATTTGTAAGGCATATAAAAAAGTCAAATTATAATACTGAGCTTTTCTGTGATGCTTCGTATGTTATACAGCTGCATTCTGTACTATTTACTACCCAGTTCGTTCTTTGGACTGTGCTTTATTCTTTTAACAAATAAACACTGACCAAAATAAGAGAGAGCCTTTTCAGTTTCCAGCAGTCTAGTATAGAGTTTAGAAATCTCATGGGTCTTAGGAGAATATATAAAATTAGAGACAGTATATAAAATTAGAGACAAGCTCAAGCCCTTTGCATTTAAAAGAACATATCACAACATCACTACTTCGCAGTTGTTTAGAAGCCCACTGAAATAAACATTTAAAAATAACTAAAAAAAAGATTTGGAATTATCAGATGACTCCTTATTGGCTACATTTCAGACAGGAAAATATTATTTATATTATATGGAAACATATTTCAGATCTGAAAGGTTTAAATATATGTGAATTAAAAGCTGTCAAAGGCCTTGTGGCATTGTGATTATTAACTGATAAGGAAGATTAAATAAGTAATAAGTATGATGTTAGAATGGCTGTCACCTTCCACAGATCCGTCTGTTTTTGCCAGGAGATTTTAATGATTTGTGTGTGCATTAATTGTAACAGTCTTGTTTGTATTTTATATCAGCTGCAGTTCTGAAGTGGAACAACAAAGCCACAGCTCATGAGATGGACGCTGCCATGGCCGATCACCTCAAGCACGCCCCCTGCAGAGCTTTTTACTTTATTTTTTTTTTCTTACTTCTCAGAAACTAAAATGCAAGATTTTGTGTTGTTAAATAATCACCTTGATTTCCTTTACATTAAAAGATTGAAAATCTTATACAGTACTGACACAGCTTATGGTTCAAAGGTGAAAATTCTTTATGAATTGATGCATAGGATCTTTGTCATAGTCCTGACGAAGTTCATGGTCCAGTTTTATGTTCCACAAATGAAATTAAGAATAACTACACATTTTCAATAAAGTTTCCATTTAAAAGTTTGTTTTATGTTTACATTGGAATCAAAATTGTTACTTAACTACAGGAAGATTCTTTGCATGGTGAAAATGTTCTTTACATTAACCGAGAATGTGTTGTATATGGTTCTATATAGAAAAATTCATTCTATATAGCACCAAAAAAGGTTCTTCTGCTGTACAGTGTATTAAGCATGGAATGGTTCTATATAGGATTCATGGTAAAGTGCTATCTTTTTTTTGAGAGTGTACTAGTGGAAATTAATTTTGGATGACTTTTCAATGCCTTTTAATGTATAATTTATAATTGTTACGTCTCCTAGGGGTAAGACGCACAAAGAGGAAGCAAGACTGCCCGCTCAGACGCCAGACCAGAACAAAAAAAAAAACAAAAAAAAACTTCTAATTAATAAATAATAATAATAATAATCACATCAAATACGTATTTAACAATTTATTCAATGCTTTTGCACTGTGCACTTCATCAAAATTATTTTCAGCTTGCGACTGAACAAGAAACCAAAAAAAAAAAATAATAAGGGAAACATAACTTCAGGGAGGCCCAAGACCCAAAACAACATACAAAAAAACCTAATAAAAAAAATAACTAACTAAACTAACGCACAAAAGAAAATTACAAAACCACTAACCTCACTACACTACCAATAAAAAATGACCAACATATCAAACAAAAAGGGCAGGCCACCCCTACATTCCCTTTCTAAACAAAAGAAACAAATTTACAAAAATGTCTTCACTGGCCCACACGTACCGGTAGGCCAGCAAATCACCAACAATAACTGGTCTGTCGACTGGCGGGCAGCCAGGAGAGCGGAACCATGCGATGCCAAATAAAAACCGCTCCCTCTTGATCCATCACCAAGGGCCTTTTATAACCGGCGCCAACTGGAACAGCCAATCACATGTCGGGAAAAACGAGACGTCAGTCATACAGCAACGTCCACCTGAAAACACTCAGACAGAGAAAAAGGAAAAGGCCAGACACAAGACGTAACAATAATTTTTTCCAAGGCCTTAGAACACCTTAAAATGACGTTTTTACTGTGACTTTTTTGGTCGTCTTTTCAACAGTTGAGCTTGGACGTCTTTTCAACTTTCATTTTCAACCATAAGAAAACGTAAATTAAACAGCAGTTATGTACGTGATTTCAACGGCTAAGTTTAGACGTCTTTTTTTAACTTTCATTTTGAACCTTAATAAAGCGTAGCTTAAACGGCAGTCAGACACGTGATTTCAACGTTGTTTCAACGGCCAAATGTTTACTGGGGATGGTTCTATATAGAACCTTTTTGAAAAGGTTTTTATATAGCACCAAAAAAGGGTTCTTGGTACAAGCTTGACATCATAACAACAGAAGAACCCTTTTTGATTCTATATAAAAACCTTTTCAAAAAGGTTCTATATAGAACCACATACAGCACATTATCCATCAATCTGAAGAACTCTTTTTGGTTCTATATAAATGTATCTATATAGAACCACATACAGCACATTATCCATCAATCTGAAGAACCCTTGCCAAGAAACCTGAAATCATGCAAATGGTTCTTTGAGTGTTCATGGTTCTATATAGAACCATCCACTTTACTAAAGAACCCTTGAACCATCTTTTTACTTTTGTAAGACTGTGGTGTTTCAAAGGGAGCAGTGAATAAAGTGACATCTGCATTTAAATCTGTGAGAAATAAAACTTTATTGGTAAATAATGTTAGAAGTGCCCAGTCAGTGACTGTGGCGCTCGTGCATCAGTGATATTTAAGGAAAAACAGAAGAGCAGCTGCTCCCGTTGACTGAGATTGTCAGTGTGAACTCCTCCACTTCAGACACTTTTTAGACGCTCCCTTAAAAGTAGCCCCGTTTCCAAACATTCATCGTCCATGGAAAGACGTGTTTAAAACAATATACTCGGCTGTAGTTGTTTCTCTGTCTTCTCTGCAGTAGATCATACATGTTATGTCTAATAGACGATAAACTGAACAGATAAAGTTGGCCATCCTGTCCAATTTATCCAGTTTCGTTTTTCTCCTGGACTCCTGCTTTCTGTCTCGCGCCTCTTCCGGTAGTTTCCAGGGAATTGGTGGGGTTCAAAGATCTCTGCACCTCCGGATCTACAAACTCATTAAAACTTATTAACCCTGAACACTGTAGTGTCTGAAACAGAGCTGATTAAGGCTCTGATCAGTGATCAGTGAGCAGGTGGACTCTGGATCTGTAGATCATCCTGAAGCTCTTCTTATTCAGTTACGCCTCAGTGGCTCCACACGAAGGTAGGCAGTGATTAAACTCTCTATCCGGTATATAAGACTCTATTGCGCGCTATAGATTCGGCAGGAAACACAGTTCATCATGTTTCACTCTGTGTTTCTCATTTTCATACGTTTTAATAGTGTTATGACTTTTTTTTTTGAGTTTAGTAAAAGTGAAAGTGAAATGGTGGGAGTTCAGAGTGTGTGTGTGTGTGTGTGTGTGGGGTGTTAATGTGTAGATTATATCACAGTGGTCTGTCCTGAGATCGATGCATGTAAAATATTTTTTTTTCTTTTGCTTGTGTGAGCTATTCATTATTTTTAATGCGGTTAATATTCAGTACTATTTAAGCGTATCTTATCTGATCTTATGTGTTTTAGTCCTTATTGACCTTTGCTACTATAACTGGTTTAGCCACCCCCAACATTTGCTTTATGACATGATTAATGTTTTACTGATACGCTGTGGAGACAAGCTACTTTCTTAGTCCCAAACCTAAAGAACAACAACAGTAAATTTAGTACAGTCAGTATTTGTACTGCACTCGCCTTTGAGTGACCTCGTTTTGCATATATTTTTTTCACTGAAAACAGCTCTCTAGTACTGCAGCTGCCCCTGGTGGTGGTTTGGGTTTGTTACTGTTTTTGAGTAGATGCATCTGTGAATATCACAGTTTTGTTAATAAAGGGGAACTCCATCCATTTTTTCAAAATTGCTGCATAATTAAATGACTAATATGTTAACAAAGTCATTCAGAGTGGTTTTGGTTCTAGAGAACCTTACAGAGCCAGAATTGTTCACAGTGGTGGTGATAGGAACCAGACGTCCACCTCTAAAAGCTCCCTCACAGAAAGTTATTACACAAAATAATTATGAATCCACTGCCCGATGTCTGAGACACTGTTTTAGTTTTGTGATGACGTTTTTACATGTATTAAGTAAAAGAGGGATACATGAATGGTGTTCTATGTAAAAAAGGCCTAAAAGAAAACATATTTTTCCAGATGAGCACCCTGCTGAAAAAGCTCCATTAGGAACCATTAGCATTAACCTAATGGTTTTGCTTGTCAAAGGGAATTGGCTAAATGGTTTACAATAGAGACCACTCGTTTACTGTAGAATACCTTTAGATCCCATTAGGAAACCATGACATGCATTTAGAATCAGCCACTGGTCACCTGTTAAACCATTAGGATCCTTTAAACTGTGATATTAATCAATTAAAAAAGCCAAAACACATTACAGAACCATTAAGAGCCAACAGAAACACTTAATGGTTTCTATGTCAGCAGGCACTATTTTACCATAATCAACATTACAAATAAAAACTCAAAGGACTCGTGTAGGTTCACTAGTGGTTTTGGATGGTAAATAAAATGTCTATATTTGTGTTGTAGTCATGACGACGCCTGGTTCCTATCAGCACCACTGTAAAGAGATATGAGCCATTTCACACCAAACCACTCTGAATGACTCTGTTTACATCTCAGACACTGAATCCCAAAGAAATTTAGAAAAATCAGTGGAATTCCCCTTTAGTGTTTCTTCATCAAATGGATAGTTCTGGTCCTAAAATCTGATTGGCTGTGCTGCGCTGAAAGCCAATGTAAAATATGTGCAAACCTGGCCGCATCACAACAACTGGATTCTATATTAATGCGCCGAAGTCACTAAAAAACACTGTGCTATGAATGGACTGTTAGCTATAGCGCTAACATCAACCACCAACAGGAACCTGGTTTTGTTTCAACTGAGGTAACAACTAGGCTAAAACATAGCAGGCTAAACAGGCTAAATGATAGCTAACAAGCTAAGCTGCTCGTCCATTAATAGTAAGTGTTCGGCTTTGAATTGAAGTATTTAATTATAATGAACAGCAAAGAGTGTTAAATGTCTATCAGGTGTCAAATGTCTGTGTTTTTGGTACATCTGCCTCAAATAGTGTTAAACTCAGTGTGGAAAAATTAATGTGTGGAACCGTTAGCTTCATGCTAACACAACACAGGATATTGTAGGTGCTAGTAAAAGGTGCTAGTGGTAGTTAGCGTTGTCAGCACTGTGGAAATTTGGTAAGCAAAAACTTCTTTTAAGGCGAAAGTTTCAGTATTAAATGCCATTTTATGATATTTGCAGTATTATATGACATAAAAAAAGACTGCAGTATACAATGGTAGGTGGCAACAATAGCTTTTTGAAATGAATTACATGTATTCACAGAAGAATAGTTCATTAGGATTATTATTAATTACAGCTTGAATTATTTATTAAAATGTTGTGTATTTTGTCATAATTAATGTTATCACCATTTCATAAAAGCAAAAAGGCACGAGTAATTTGACCTCCCACATCTGCACAGTCATCTAAAAGTTAGACACTTCAGTGTCCATTGAACTAACCCAGTAATAAACACTAACTAATATTGTTTTCCATTTACAGTGATGCTTCTTCTATTGCTGATGTTTGATCTTCTCAGCTGTTCAAATGCAGGTAGTTCATTAATGTCACCCTCAGCTCATCCTAAACCATTGGACCCTGTTTACACCTGATCATTTCATGTGACTTCAATCTGGGATATAACCTGATAAGGTTTTAACCACATGCATCTATATTATATGCAAGTCAGGTCATATACAGCGATCAGTTACCTAGTTTATACTTAATTTTTCCTGTTCTGTTTACAAGATGGTTGCCGCTTCGAAAATCACCATTTTGCATGTTATTCGTTTAATATTATTTTTATTGTTATTCGACTATCTATTTAAAATAATTAGTATGTATTGGTCATTGCGGTGATAGTGACTGAACAATTTGATGAAAATAATCGAATCTAATTGCGATTTTTATAACCAATATTGCGTTTGGAATTTAAATGTGATTATTTTCTATAAATTAAGATCAGCACATTGTTTGGACTTGAGGCTTGAATACTGAACGTAGTGTGTAAGATGAGCTCTGTGGTATTAGGTTAAATTTCTCCAATTAAAACTTGTTAATGTTTTAATGTTGATAATGTTGAATAATGTGAAGTTTGGTTGAAGTGTAATGTATGGTAGCAAGACAGTGAATAGTGATGATGCGTAGTAATGGTGAACCAAACTGGTGCTTTATTTTTAAGTAGCTCACGCCACTGAACACTACTGAATCAACTCAGAGGAGAAACTCCAGAGCTAAACTAAAGGAGCAGCGAAAGCTCTGTTTAGTAGCAGCATCCCAGTGGGCGTTTTTTCCCCGTAGAACAGCAGATGAAGGTGTTGTCACAGTAATCGGAGGGGTGTCTAATGTGGCTTCGTGTGAGAGATGCATTTACAGTTGTATGACAACCGGCTAATATGCACCTCCTGAAGTGGTTTGAGTAAGTGGACCTAAATTTTGAAAATGTCTTGGTGGCATTTACACTTGCATTTTTATGTGGACAAGCACTATTTAGATATAATCCTGATGCTCAAGATGTATGAAGTGACCAGGTATAAACAAGGTTTTAGCATTTTCATTGTCATTTCATTTCATTTTTTTTATTTTCATATTTCAAACCTTTAAAACGTTTGGATTTCAAATTATATTTTAACAAAATAATCTGCCTCTTTTAGATACCTTCTCTTTGGTGGTTCCTGACGGTGATACATCAGGACACTTAGGATCTTCTGTTGTTCTGCCATGTGGACTTTCCACTGCATTGGACATTAGGAGCTATGAAGTACGCTGGTATCGACCCAACAAAAAAGAAAACCCAATTCTGCTGTACAAAGATCTAAAGGTCCAGGAGAACGCTGGAGCTCCTCAGTACAGAGGCAGAGTGTCTCTGATTGGAGAACTGCAGAAAGGGAACGTCTCTCTGAAACTGGAGAACCTTACAGTAGCAGACAGAGGAGAATATCTGTGCTATGTTAAAAGTTATAAATGGTATGAAGAGGCGAGCGTATTTCTCAGGCTTCCAGGTAAAGATATGATGTAATATATAAACATGAGCCTCATCAGAATGTTTTGGTTAACCTTGACCTGTCACTAGTTTTTCTTCACACTTTATTCATATCACTAATAGTAAAATTCCAAATTGTTAAAAGATTACATCTGTTTATATATGTTTTATCCATTTTATTTATACTAAACTTATTTTTTACATTCTGATTCAGTTATAACAGCTTTACTCAATGCTATATTCTGTTCTTTACTTTAGTGGTTGGATCTCCTCTTCTTCTCTCCTTTGCTGAAGCTGGAGAACAGGTGAATGTGACCTGTGCATCAGGTGGATGGTCACCAAAGCCCACGCTGACCTGGAGAGACAGAGGAGGAAGAGAACTCACAGACAGTGTTAATTATGACTACACAGGTTTGTAAATACCATTAATACCATCAAAACAAAACAAAAAAACGGCAGTTGCTGTTCTTTATTCTGCTCTTTCATGTTAATTACACAGCATCTCAGTGTTATTGTTGCATTTGTTTGCTATTTAAAAAAGCAAATTCATTGTTTATTATTAGTTTGCATTCCAAATGACCTTGGACAAGAAAATGTGTAAAAAGAAATATACCTAATCAGTGTTTTATTATTAATCTGATTAAAGAAGAAAAAAAATCAATAATAAAGTGGTGGCTTAGCCAGATTTTCACTTTAGGGGGGCCTCGTTTTAGTTTGAGGGCATTATATTTTACATGCCACTGAAAAGTTTTAAAAAGTGTTTATTTTAACTTGAAAGTGACTGCAGACGTTTCATGATGTTTAACATTTAATGTAATCCAGCAAATATTGGACAGTTGTAGTGACATCTAGCTAGATCAACAACCCAACTGCTCCACCTCATGAAGGGCTCCACAATCAGTTGATGAGCTGGATCAATGTAGAGACAAGGAACACTCGAAACTGTGCAGGGCTGCGGTTTGCCAGGTACAGGATTAAGAAACTGTGGTGTGGAATATAGCATTAATTACATATATATAGTAGGATTGTGCCATAGGCCTAACATGGCCTTGTGTTTGACACGTGGGCTAAATCAATTCCCTTATGTCTGATGCATTAAAAGTGGACTACTTAAGATGTAACGGATTGAGGATCTGCTGCGTTTTCGGTTTCATCTGAAATGTGACTGAAACGTTCCTAACTCAGCCACAGTCAGTTAAAATGGTTATGACAAAACTAAAAATAAAACCTGAGGAAGAATTTTACCTGGTATATCACTCATTACTAGTACAGCTAGTGAATGTGCCAAAGCTCCAGAGTTCTGAAGTTTCATTGTAAGGAAACTTCCTTCCTTACTCAGTGGTGTAGAAGATGACTGTAACATGACAGAGTGAAAATCTCTGAGAAAAGCTACGTTAACTGATATCATTCCTTCGTAAAACTGGGCCTTTTCTAATGGCTACTAAACCTATACATTGTTGCGCTCTCTCTCTCTCTCTCTCTCTCTCTCTCTCTCTCTCTCTCTCTCTCTCTCTCTCTCTCATTAAGACCCTGAAGGGTTGGTGAATGTGAGCTCTTGGCTGCTTCTCTCTCCCTCTGAGTCAGAGTGGATCTCCTGTTCTGTGGGTTTATCTGATCAGGAGATGAGAGAGAGCAGAGTTCTACCACTCAAATCTGTTCACCACCCAGCCACGAAAACTGATTCAACAACAGAACCAGGTAAAGGACATAGTGCTCCTCCTGAACTGGTTCAATGATCCTCTTAAAGCGTTAATATTTACTTATAATGTGTTGTATTTGATCAGGAGTTTCTCCAGGATGGAAAGTTGCAACCATCTTACTGGTTATCAGTCTGTTGGTTCTCACTGTGGTGACAATCATCTTCCTCAAGTTTAGAGGTAGGAAATTTTCACTTATCAGCAAATCTTAATTAAAAGCCTCACACTGTCAATCTAACTTTTGGAAATTTCTGGAATGCAGGTCACATTTTCAAGAAAGGCACAACGTCCACACCAGCAGGTAAGACTCTGTATGATGATGTGAGGAGGCTGAAATAGTCATTTAATTGTTTTCCTTTCAGAAAGTATCGCTTTGTAAAATGTATCTTATTGTTTAGCAACTAGCTATTAATTGTTATATCGAATTATTTAAAGTTTTGTGACCTCAGGGTGTGAATATTATGGATGATATTTTTCTCTTTTCTTTTTATGGTCATTAAGAAGAGGAAGCATGTCGTCTTGTTGGTGAGTAGACGTGGTCAGCGTGGCTCTAATTAACCTCACTGGTTCACTGTATAATGTGCAGTGGACAGTTCACTGTCACAGCATTGTCCATTTTAAATTTTATGCCAAAATCATATCATCAAGCTATGCCAGAATGTTTGATTTTGTGACCTATAATTAAGTTGTCTGCATGTTTATTGAAAATGCAACAATCCTTTTATCTTTGTCAGGTAATGCATCATTTGCAATCTAAAATAAATATACATATGTACTTATATATTTAAATATTGATATACGGCATTACATGATGAAAATTGCAATATTAATGATAACAATAATAATAATAGTAATAACAATAATAATAAGACTTAAAGGTATACACCAATCATCCCTAAACCCTACAACCACCTCCTTGTTTCTCTGCTCATTGTCCATTTTATCAGCTCCACTTACTATATAGGTGCACTTTGTAGTTCTACAGTTACAGACTGTAGTCCATCTGTTTCTCTGATACTTTGTTAGCCCCCTTTTACCCTGTTCTTTAGTGGTCAGGACCCCCATGGACCCTCACAGAGCAGGTACTATTTGGGTGGTCGATCATTCTCAGCATTGTAGTAACACTGACGTGGTGGTGGTGTGTTAGTGTGTGTTGCGCTGGTCTGAGTGGATCAGACACAGTAGTGCTGCTGGAGTTGAGAAAAAACAGTACAGAGACAAGGTTAATTAGACCCATGCTAACCATGATAAAATGGACAATGAGTGTAGAAACAAGGAGGTGGTCATAATGTTATACCTGATCAGTGTATATCATTATATAGAGACCAAAATATGGCCAAAATATTTTAAACAAAGAAAACAGAAATGTAATAAACTACAGATACTGTTTAATAACTTAATAACTTTGCATTGATGTCAGTGTTATTTTGCATATGGTGTATTTAAATGAGCGTCATCAAAATAACATCAAACCTGTTTTCCTTCTGCAGATCCAGAAACAGCTCACACAGAAAAAAGTAACGGTAAAGAAAAACAATGTACATTTACACAGTCTGGATTTACAGTCTTTGACAAAGTGTGGTTGATGAAGGTTGTGCTTGTTTTCTCTGCAAAGCTGCATAATTAGCATTGCTAATTCACAGCGGATGCTGTCTTCTCATCATATAATATCTAGATAATCACACTGTAATTAGTGCATAGAACTGCTGAGATTTGTAGATTTATAATGGAACTGAATCACTTTCAGCTCCATGCAGTTACGGACAATGTAGCTAGTTTTTATATTTCAAAACCTGAGAGGCAGATTTTGCAAAATGTAAGAAAGATGAAAAGATTATTTACAGTGGCTACATTTCAATGCTGGAAATGTAAGTGTTTAAATTATCCCCCATTTATTGAACAGTATTAATAATGATCAAGACATGAAATTATTATATCCAACATTGTTATGAATGGTGTTTATTTTAAAGCAGATTTCAGCCCTCCACCTTGTCCAGTTTGTGCTGTGAGAGAAATAAACAGAACTGATGGAGGCACTCAGACCTCAGGTAAGAGTTCTTCCCCAAAACACTTACATTTATCATCAAAACGTGACCACAACAAAAACATATATACACTGAAAACTAATAAAGTTTAACACAGGCTACTGAAACAGTAACAAAACACAACACTCAGCAGATTTTAATGGCAAAAACCAATGAAACAGCCAACAAAGAAACAAACACAGACACAGAAAAACAAGGTAAATTTCTGGATGTACAGTAATAATCTGCTCTGTTTCTGCTCTGAGAGAAATAAAGCTGATGGAGCTGATGTAGTACATTCCAGTGATTTAGTCCTTCAGCATGAACTGTTTTCCTTTCAATAACAATTAAAAGTAAGAACAAAACTTATTAGGACTACCATTGAATAATTAATGGTGTTAATTTTAAATCAGATCTTCATGTCCAGTTTGTGCTGTGAAAGAAACTACAATAATGTAATAATGTAACTTCCGCAGGAAATATCACTACTGGGCTATTCAGCAGTAAATGATCTTAATTCCATAATAAACAGAAGAAATAAATGTGAAATTATTGTCTAATATTAGGTTATGACTGGCTCCATCTATCAAGTCTGCCCTGATAGAAATAGACTAAATGATGGAACAACTCAAACCTCAACACACAATTTCATGCTACATCTCTGTGTTACATCATTTCCTGAAATAGTCCTTATATATAACAGTATAGCAGGCTGTAAACAATACTTCATACACTTTAGATGCAGATACGGTTTCAATCAAGTACGATCAGTTCTTCTAAAGCTTTAATCTTTTGTGCTTTTCTTTCTTAGCACTGCACCTATATAGGTCTAACTCTTTTAGAAGTCATGTGTTCTGCTTTTACTATCCCCATCTCACTATCTCAGTCTAAGTCAGGTGGTGTGCAGAAAGTGGGTTATTACATTCATCTTGTTCATGTTGTCATGTTGATATGTCAGGACACATCAAAATATGTCTGCAACTTAATCATGTTTGAATCACACTTAAACTCATATATTACTTATGCTACTCAGTAATACCTTCCTCACCTGCAAAGAAAAAAAGGCTAAAAAAAACACAAGGTAATTTTCCACAATCTGAATTCACACAAATCCCACATTATTATCTGACACATTTCCACCATCTCAAATCATATTTATATGAATAACACTGCTATAAAGGATGATTGTGGTATTTAAAATGGTCCAGTTTTCGAGTCATTGACCACTAAAAGCAGCAAACAAACCAAGGGCTTTCTTTCATTCTGGGCTGATGAAACCGTCCATACCAAACGTGTCGATTTGTATGGTAATGTAGTGGGTAGTGGGTAACACATATGCCTTCTATGCTGTAGACTGGGGTTCAATCCCCTGCTACGCTATAGCAATAAGAGTCCTTGGGCAAGACTTCTAACACTACCTTCGCCCACCTGTATAAAATGATCAAATTGTAAGTTGCTCTGGATAAGAGTGTCTGCCAAATGCTGTAAGTGTAAAATGTAATAGGGAAAGTTACCACCTTGTTAAAGGTGGGAAAGATTAAAAAAGAAATTTGAAAAAAAAAAAATCACTGGGAGTCCCAGCACACAGATATAGCCAGCCATTTTACTTTTAATCAAGAAAGAAGTTTCTTTATCAGAAAACGCTTTGATACTAGAAAAAATAAATGTATAAAAAAGCTGGTCATTTTTTCCACACAATAAAAAAAACCTGACATGCTGAAATTCTAATAATCTTATAGCTTTGCACGTGTGCAACGTGAATTTCCATTAACATATTACATTATTTCCACCATCTCAAATCATATTTATATTAATAACGCTGCTATAAAGGATAAATGCGGTATTTTAAAATGGTCCAGTTTTTGAGTCATTGAACACTAAAAGCATCAGACAAACCAAGATCCTTCTTTCATTCTGGGCTGATAAAAGACTAGGGTTCAATTCCCCACCTGGGCAAGTACCCTACACTATACCAATAAGAGTCCTTGGGCAAGACTCGAAACACTACTATTGCCTAGCTGTGTAAAATGATCAAATTGTAAGTTGCTCTGGATAAGACCATCTTCCAAATGCTGTAAGCGTAAAATGTAACAGGGAAAATGTAAACAGAACTAAAACTGAAATGGCACTGATGAGCTTTTTATGTGGAAAAAGTGTAAACGGATCTCATCTGGTCAAACTGGGGTTGCATTTTAGTGAAAAGTGTAAATGGAATCCAGCCAAAGTTTATTCAGGACTAATCATGAAACACATGTTAATGCAAAGTTTAAACAAGTTTATTGTGTCACATAAATTGTGATGAGCTTCAGAAGAGAACACATTGGGTCAGATACATAAAACTTGGTGGTAACAGCGCTACACCACATGCTAATGTGCTAAAATGTGGTGTACAGTAAATAACAGCTATTCATAGTCATCGTGGTGGTGATTAGCTCACTGGTGTCTTTATAACTCTGTAGTATTTTCATGTGTTTACATGTCCTAGAACCAATCAAAATCCACATGTAAAAGAAGTCTTAAATACCAAAGACCCACATCAGTAAAGCTCCAGTTGGCTGCCAAAATGGACACAATGAAAAAAAAAAGAGAAAGAAACAAAGAAAACCCAAAATTCTCAGAACCAGAGATACAAACTGTTTAGTAAAGTTACCACAAATATTAAACAGCAGAACATATAAAAGAGACAATTATGGAACTAAACGCAGTAGCAAATGGTATACAAGCTGCTCTCAGTTGTTAAAGGTGGGAAAGATTAAAAAAGGAAGTTTCTTTATCAGAAAATGCTTTGATACTGGAAAAAAATCAATGTATAAATGTATAAAAAAGCTGGTCGTTTTTTCCACACAATTAAAAAAACTGACATGCTGAAATTCTAATCATGTTTTTTGCCTTTATTTTTCTTAATATGGAAAATTTGATTTGCACATGTGCAAAGTAAATTTCCATTAAAATATTTTGACTTGTAAAAAAAAATAATTTAATTGATAAGAAATGAATTTTTACTAGTAAAAATGTCATTTTCATGTATGTACATTGAATTCTTTGTAAAATTCATAGCAAATTGAAAAATAGGATTAAAACTGCTTGCAATAAAGTTTTAAAATAAGTTTTAACACGTAATTATAATCTCAACGTATCAAATTACTCTTCACTGATTTGAATTACTAAACTTAGTTTCAATAAAGAGGAGGGAATTTGAGCTAGAATAAGGAGCTGTTTTAAGTAGAAGGCTAACAATCTTTGACTATCAGTGTCGGCTAGTCATCAGGTCTCTGTAATAAACGCCCTGCTAAGTCTGCTAATCACTAAATGTTTAGCTAATAGGAGCTCCAAATCACACAAGCTTTTACGTCTTGCTGACACATCCTATGAATTTCCCAGCCTACCTGGTTTAGTTGTTTGTGGAGTCTATCCTCTCCTTATCTGACAGTATCAGGATGATGGTGGTACCACTGGTGTCGCTCAGCTAAGTAAACGGACAGTTTAGCTGAGATCTACATAAAACTGTAGGTAGGATATTTTGAAACTGAAATCAGATTCTTATTCGCCTGCTTCTTATTCAAATTTTGCCATTCCACCTTAAATGGTGCAGCAGTTCCATGCTGGTGTCTCAGGGCACTGCCCAGCCAGGCATCATTTAAGGTGAAAATTTGAACAAGAAGCTGGTGAACAGGAAACTGACTTCAGTCTTGACCAAAACACAGTGTCAGAAAATGCTATCAGTATTAAAACTGTAGTTCAGATGTGTTGATAGCCTGTGTTGATCACCATAATCATAATTAGGCTTTAGCTGCTGTGATATGCAGTGAATTGTTATGTTAACTAATATTAGTCAGTTAAATGGGACGTGTTGTTTTTAATTTTCCAAAAATGTGTCCCTTTGATGACGGAAACAGGTGGGTGAGTTTCTAATGATTCAGCTACAGTGCAGTTGGCTGGTTGGTGGTCATCATCCTCAGTACACCAATGTCTCTGGGCCTTATTTTTGACTACCACTTGCAGGAAGTGATCATTAACAATAAACTCAGCACAAATATTTCAATAATCTTGTCATTATTGTAGTGTAACATACTTTTATTATACGGTGTTGTATTTCATTTTGATTGTAAAATGAATGTTAGTAATATAATTCATGCTATATTTCTCAAAACAGGTCCAGAAACTGCCAAAGAAACAAGTACAGATGAGGAAATACAAGGTAACTGTCCACAGTTTGGATTTACAATATTAAATGTGGCTGATGAAAGCTATTTCTTCCTGTTAACATGATCTAAATTGTTCCATAAACAATCCAGCTGCAACAACTGCATCAAATTCTGGATTTATATCTGTGTCTATGAAGGTCATATCTATAGTTGTAACATTGTCATCATGAATAAATTCGGTATTTCAGTTACATGCCATTTATACAGAGTCTTCCAGCAGTAAATGCGTTCTATTCAACAGATGGACTACAGTCTGTAATTGTAGAACTATAAAGTGCTCCTATATGATCAGAGGAGCTGATAAAATGAACAGTGAGTGTAGAAACAAGAAGGTGGTTGTGATGATATGTCTCTGGATATACCATTCATTATGCAATGCAATGTAACATTTTAATATATAAGATCATATTTATATATTTATATTTAATTGACTGGTTAACCAGTGAAGTCTCTTTCCATCACTAATTGGACATGATGCATATATTGCCAAAGATAACAGGACTGTTACATTTTCAATAAACACAGAGACAGCTTAATTATAGGTTACCAAAACAATAAGCATTTTGGTATACCTTGGTGATTTTGAAATTGAAGAAATTGAAATTAAGAAAATGTTTTCCATCCACCAATGAAATAAAAATGAATATATTGTCACGTGGGGAGTTCTCAAAAGAAGGTTAGACAACACAAAGTTCATGCCCATAATGCAGCTTTAATTAGAACCAGGGCAGCAAAAAGAGAACAAGAAGAGAAATTTGCTCTCTCACTCAGCACACATCTCTTCCTGCATTCACACACATAAGCCCCGCCCTACACAACAGCAGTTCTCAGCAAAATGGTCCAAGTGCAGCAAATGCTGGAAAATGTAACCCAAAACCGACAGGACAAAACATTTCCTGCACTGAATACAACACAGACATGCTCTGATGTCACAATATTTTGGCTAACATTGAATTATGCCTATCATATTTTAAAGAAAAGCACAACCCTTAATCATGTACAGTTTGTGTTCTGACAGAAACAAACTGATGGAGCCACTCGTCACCATCCATCATATACAGTATATATCATTACATAGACACTAAAACATTAAAATAAGTTAAAAACAAAACTGCAGAGACTGTCATAATAACTTTGCATAAATGGTCATATTATTTTGTATGTAACTTAAATGAGTCACAATTAAACATTGCCTGTTTTTCTTTCAGCAGGTCCAGAAGCAGACAACAAAAAAGCAATTACAGATACAGAAATAAAAGGTAACTTTCTGCAATCTGGATTTACAGTATTTGACAAAGTGTGGTTGATAAAGCAAGATCAGTCTTGAATGAATGCTTTGCTTGTTTGAAGTATGATGCTGCATGGTTAGCATTGCTAATACACACTTAAAGCTCCATCTTTCCGTTAACATAAACTGAACTGTATGTAAATTATTGCTCTGTAATACCTGCATAAAAGTGCATAGACTTTGGTAACGTAACTGAAATGGTGTCACATCTGTGGTCTCCTTTTAAAGGAGGGTTCAGCCCTCCATCAAGCCCAGTGTCTGCTCTGAGAGAAATTAACAGAGCTCTTTTCTCTTTACAGATGGAGAAGTGCAAGGTAAATTTACACACTCACACTAAGTGTTGTTAGTGAAGTAAGATAAGTTGTTTTGTTTCTTGCATTGTATGGCTGCATGGTTCGTAATCCACTGTTACACAGTTATAGCATGAGCTAAAGTGCATCGAAATAATCATACTGTACCACAGGAAAATATAATTGTAGTAATAACTGTGCCATCATGTCAAAATTTAGTATTCCAAATATGGTTCTCATTCAGCAGTAAATGCACTCCATTAAATGATCTGAGAAGAAAGAAGTGTGAAAGTATTGCAGCTAATGTTATATTTTTGAATGGTGTTTATTTTAAAGACATGATTGGTGGTCTGGAAGAAATGAGCATTTCTGGTGGAGCCTCTAACCCTTCAGGTAATAATTTTTCAACAAAACACCATCATGTAGATATCACATTGGCATCAAACATGGTTACAACAAAAACACTTAGAAATACCTAAAAATTAGTACTTACGTACACGAAGAGTAGGGATGCATCAATACCGATAGTGGTATTGGGTATCGGCCCGATACTGTGTTGATTTACTCATACTGTAAATGAACATTCACTCAGTATAGCTGCAGAAATTGTTACTAAAGCTTTTGTTATTTACATTACTTCTTTGTAGTGGCAAAACTATAAGCATTTTGAAAATGTGACTACAACACAAAAAATAAAGACTTAAAAATACTCTGAAAGTAGTAAAGTTTGACACAGTAACACAAAAACACAACACTCAGCAGGTTTTATGGCAAAAACCAATGAACACTGCACAAACATTCCAAGTATTTATTAATTGTTCTTTTTTTCATTTTAAAAGTGTGTTACAGGTTGTATTTAAATGAATGTTAGCTAGATAAGATTAACCCTGTTTTTCCTTTAGCAGGACCAGAAACAGCTGACAAAGAAACAAATGCAGACACAGAAATACAAGGTAAATTTCTGGATGTACAGTAATGATCTGCTCTGTTTCTGCTCTGAGAGAAATAATCAGAGCTGATGGAGCTGATGTAGTATATCGTAATGATTTAGTCATTCAGCATAAAATGTTTTCCATTCAATAACACAATAAAAAGTAAGAAGAAAACTTATTAGGACAACCACTGAATAATGAATGGTGTTTATTTTAAAGCAGATCTCAGCCGTCCTTCATATCCAGTTTGTACTTTGAAAGAAACAAACAGAACTTTTGGAGCCACTCAGACCTCAGGTAACAGATCTCCACAGTACATCATCATGTAGATATTATATAGATCATTTGAGCTATACTATATCAAATGTATCTACCTCAAACATTATAACATATAGTTTTTGCCCTGAAATAGACAGAAATCATGGAACCACTCAAACCTCACAATTTCATACCGTCCTTACCTGCACAATCTTTCAGTTTTTACTCATCATGATCATTTTGAATTGGTTTTCTAATTCAGTGTTTGCAAGATAAGATGAACCATGTTTTCCTTTCAGCATGTTCAGGAACAACTGGCAGGACACAAGGTAATTTTCCACAATCTGTATTCACATAAATCCCACATTATTATCTGTCACATTTCCACCATCTCAAATCATATTTATATTAATAACACTGCTATAAAGAATAAATGCAGTATTTTAAAATGGTCCAGTTTTTGAGTCATTGAGCAGTACCCCGCCTGGGTAAGCACCCTACACTATACCAGTAAGAGTCCTTGGGCTAGACTCCTACCACTACCTTTACCTATCTGTGTAAAATTATCACATTGTTAGTTGCTCTAGATAAGAGCGTCTGCCAAATGCTGTAAGCGTAAAATGTAACAGGGAAAATGTAAACAGAACTAAAACTGAAATGGCACTGATGAGCTTTTTATGTGGAAAAAGTGTAAACGGATCTCATCTGGTCAAACTGGGGTTGCATTTTAGTGAAAAGTGTAAATGGAATCCAGCCAAAGTTTATTCAGGACCAATCATGAAACACATGTTAATGCAAAGTTTAAACAAGTTTATTGTGTCACATAAATTGTGATGAGCTTCAGAAGAGAACACATTGGGTCAGATACATAAAACTTGGTGGTAACAGCGCTACACCACATGCTAATGTGCTAAAATGTGGTGTACAGTAAATAACAGCTATTCATAGTCATCGTGGTGGTGATTAGCTCACTGGTGTCTTTATAACTCTGTAGTATTTTCACGTGTTTACATGTCCTAGAACCAATCAAAATCCACATGTAAAAGAAGTCTTAAATACCAAAGACCCACATCAGTAAAGCTCCAGTTGGCTGCCAAAATGGACACAATGACAAAGAAAACCCAAAATTCTCAGAACCAGAGATACAAACTGTTTAGTAAAGTTACCACAAATATTAAACAGCAGAAAATGATAAAGAAGACAATTATGGAACTTAAAAAAAACAGTAGCAAATGGTATACAAGCTGCTGTCAGTTGTTAAAGGTGGGAAAGATAAAAAAAAAAAGAAATGTGAAAAAAACATTCAGATATCACTGGGAGTCCCAGCACACAGATATAGCCAGCCATTTTACTTTTAATCAAGAAAGAAGTTTCTTTATCAGAAAACGCTTTGATACTAAAAAATAAATGTATACAAAAAAACTGACATGCTGAAATTCTAATCATATTTTTAGCTTTTATTTTTCTTCATATCAGGAATTTGATTTATGTAAAGTGCAAAGTAAATTTCCATTAAAATATAAAATTTTGACTTGTAAAACAAGTTTTAAAGAAGTTTTACTTCTAAGAGTTTTACTAGCAAAACGTCAATTTCATGTATGTACTTTGAATCCATAGCGAATTGAAAAATAGGATTAAAACTGCTTGCAATAAAATCTATGTGGAAGCATTGTAGAAAATCTAACCAAATCCACATCAGCTTCTGCTAAATTAATTGAATTTTTTGCAGGACTGTATAATGAATTGCAACCAGTGCAGGTAAATAAAGGAAGCATGGCCGCGCCTCACATCGCATGAGCGGTAAAACTTACCGATAATCCTTGTTTATGTATGAGCAAACACTACCGCCGTGCTATTTGCTCTTACGTCACAGTAAATCTTGCACTGTGTTTTATGAATCTGGCCCCACATCTTATCTAAGGACAAATTCAGTATTCAAATTATGATCCTATTTTTGAGTCACTGAGCAATCAAAGTATTCAAACAAAATTGGAAATATGTATGAATGAACTATCACTATTCTGTATAGACGGGTTTTCTGCCTACAAACATTTCTGTGTGCGCGCAGTCAGGGGTCAAAACCGCTTTGGTAACTTAGCTGTTCACAAGATTGTGAAGTTAGTGAACTGTTGTAGATTTCGCATTGTTTGTAAATTCCATTTCTGAGTTGAATCTGTTTTTCTTTAACTTGCATACTAATATAACATTATGTAAAACGTTAGCTAACAATCTTTGACTATCAGTGTCGGCTAGTCATCAGGTCTCTGTAATAAACGCCCTGCTAAGTCTGCTAATCACTAAATGTTTAGCTAATAGGAGCTCCAAATCACACAAGCTTTTACGTCTTGCTGACACATCCTATGAATTTCCCAGCCTACCTGGTTTAGTTGTTTGTGGAGTCTATCCTCTCCTTATCTGACAGTATCAGGATGATGGTGGTACCACTGGTGTCGCTCAGCTAAGTAAACGGACAGTTTAGCTGAGATCTACATAAAACTGTAGGTAGGATATTTTGAAACTGAAATCAGATTCTTATTCGCCTGCTTCTTATTCAAATTTTGCCATTCCACCTTAAATGGTGCAGCAGTTCCATGCTGGTGTCTCAGGGCACTGCCCAGCCAGGCATCATTTAAGGTGAAAATTTGAACAAGAAGCTGGTGAACAGGAAACTGACTTCAGTCTTGACCAAAACACAGTGTCAGAAAATGCTATCAGTATTAAAACTGTAGTTCAGATGTGTTGATAGCCTGTGTTGATCACCATGTCAAAAAAACACTACATACACTGGGTGATGCCTTCAGGACCTGTGGGACCCCAATCTGCCCTTTTGATGGCCTAGATCCATAATTTTCTGCGGCGCTTGGCAAAGGAATGTGATTCCCTTGGGATATTAAACATTCTCCAAACATCTTCTCTGCAGTTGGTGCAGTTTACTGAGCAACAACTCCTTGTTATTGTTGCTTTCTGCCCCCTAATGCATGCACATTGCACAGAAACCCATCTGTATGGTTTAAACAGTGTTATCTTAATAACAGTAAACATTTTAATAGCTCCAAAAGGGGGGAAACAAAGATGCAAGTACAGATAAAGAAATACAAGATAAATCTGCACAATCTGGATTTACAGTGTTTGACAAAACCACCTTGAGTTAATGCTTTGCTTGTTTCCATTATGAAGCTGCATGGTTAGCATTGCTTTTTCTATTAGCATAAACTAAACTATATGTAAATAATCACACTGTAATGTGTGCATATAATTGCACAGACCTCTAGAATTCTTAATGGAAATGAATGATTTTCAAGGGTTCAGTAAAGCCCAGTTTCTGCTCTGAGAGAAATAAACAGAAATATTTTCATTGAAAAACTGTGTTAAGGATAATATTTCTCGTTAACATTCATTTAAACACTAACACAATTTTTTATTTTCAATATTAAACACAAACAAAATATACAATGGCAACACATACAAATAAATGCTTTCCCCCCTGTATATATATATATATATATATATATATACATACACACACACACACACACACACACATAATAAATATCCAACAGTAAGAAGCGCTAGCACTGTAGCATTTGGGAAAGCCATTCCATTGTATAAAACACATTAAAACCCACCACTGGCATTGCTTAGCTTTACAAATGAATGTAGTTACCTGTATCTCAACTTTCTGATAGTTTAAGCAGAGCAAACCACCAAGACTTCATTCAGCTACAGAATAAATGAAACAGCCCGTTAAGCTTCTGCACAGAGTAACTACCACTGTGCACACATCAATAAACCTGTTAAAATAATCATACATACTATTTCCACTGCGTACACACAGATAAAAGTCAGAATACTCCAGACTACGGTGGCGTTCTGAGCACGTTGCTTGAACAATGTCGGCATACTACGGGTCTCAAAAGAGCTCAAGATATTCGCTTGCTCCCAACTCTGAAAACTAGCCTTCCTGCTGGGTCCTTGTGCCCCTCCAGTTTCCTTCCCAGCTGGGACCTAGTGTCTCACAGGATACATATATTCCTTGCAGCCATGAGTATATGTATGAAACAAAGCCTTTGGAAGGGCACTTTAGTATCTGTTCCATAACTGGATGAGTTACAAGTCCTGATCTCCAAGGAACCCCATACGCTCGGAGCGCCAATCATAGCCTCAAATACAGAAAAAATGATGTTCCTGGGATATCAAACAAGAGACAAAGGTCTTGAAAACTGCGAAGCCCATCTGAATCATCATCATTCGCTTCTCAACCACTCTAAAATTGGCTATTGTGTAAGCTATAATGGGATTGAAGTTAAGTAAACATTTAGTGTTAGAAATATTAGAAAACAGTAAATCTTGAAGTCTGATTGGATGAATCAATGCTTCTTCCAAATTCCTCCAAGAGGCAGATGATGAAGAGTTCATCCATGTTGTTACAGGACGCAACTGGAAAGACTGGTGGTAAAGTTTAAAATGTGGAAGGGACAATCCCCCTTTTGTTTTGGGGCGATGCAAAGAATTAAAACGTATTTTAGGGTGTTTACCATTCCAAATATAGTTGCACAGCAGTTTATCTACCTTAATCCAGTAGCCAGACGGTGGTGGTAAAGGAATCATCATACTAACAAAATTAATACGAGGTTAGATGTTCATTTTAATTGTTGCAACTCTTGTCTGTAAGGATGCTGGCATGTTGGCCCATCAAACACAGTCACGCTCCACTTTCTTATATTTCTTCCCGTTATTATATTTCACTGTGCCATTCAAAGAAGTCTGAATGTTTATACCCAAATAATTCAGCTGTGTTCTAACAGGAATTATTGATGGTACAGAGATATTTTTTGCGTTGCTATTAAGTAACATTAAAGCTGATTTTGACCAATTAATTTTGTAACCCGATAATGCTTAAAAGCTTTCAAATGCTGGTAATAAATTGGAGATGGACTGAACAATATCGGTCATTTAAAGGATGATATCATCTGCGTAGAGGGATATGATGTGAGGACAACCTTTAATCTGAATTGATGATATAACTTTGTTCTGTCTTAAATGCTGAGCTAAGGGTTCAATAGAAAGAATAAAATCCTAGACTAAACTTCTCTGACACCATCCACAGATAATCCCACTCAATTCTATTGAACGCTTTCTCAGCGTCCAAAGACAAGACTGCACACTGAGCATCTTGTTGTTGTGACTCATGTAAAACATGCATTTAATGCCGAATATTATCTGCCACAAGCTATCCTTTCAAGAACCCACACTGGTCAGAGTGTATTAATTTCCCAATATATTTATCGAGTCTATAGGCTAGCACCTTAGAATACAATTTAATATCAGAATTTATCAATGAAATTGGAGTAAGATCTTTACCTTTTTTAGGTAACAAGGATATCATAGCAACATTCATATGGTCATGAAAAGAGCCTACCTCAATTGCAAACTGTATGGCTTCATACAACACCGGACCAAGAATATCCCAAAAGCACAGTAACAGTATCTGGTGGAATACCATCTGGTCCAGGTGCTTTACCTTTAGGGGTATTTTTCAGTGCTAAATGTAGTTCTTCTAAAGATACAGGGCTGCCTAATTCTTCTGCTTCAACTTCACTTAGCTTTGGAAGGTCAAGGTTATCTAAAAATCGTCTACAATCCTCAGTATAAAAGTCACCCCTAGAAGAATATAAATCCTGATAGAATGATTTGAAAGTATAATTAATGTCCTTTGGGTCAACTACTAAACCTTTTGAAGAAGAGTGGATGGAATATATCATAGCAAACCTTTCACACTGCTTTAATTTCAGAGTAAGAAGCTTGCTAGATCTGCTTCCGTTAATGTAGTATCTTTGTCGAACTCTGTGTATAATGAACTCAGCTTTTCTTCTTAACAAATCATTCAATTTTGCTTTAATTACGCAAAGTTTATTTTTAATCTTCATTATATATCCTTTTAAGACTTTCCAATACATGGTATTGATGTTCCAAGATACTGATTCTGTGAAGTTTATCCTTGTTCAGATGGGCAGCAAAAGCAGACGAGAAATTCCTTATAAAGCCTTTAGTGGCCATCCAGACCAACCTTGGATCCTTAACAGATTCCTTGTTAATCACTAATAATTCTTGTAGATTTGATTTAAATCCCTAACCCTAACCTAACCCTAAACCTAATCCTAACCCTAACCAATTAGAAAAACCTCACTTTGTAGTAAGCTAGTATTAAATTTCCATCTTGGTGACCTTCTAACCTTAATTCCTAAATCCATTACCACCACTACTGGGCTATGATCAGACAATACTGCTGGGAGAATTGAACTAGATTCTACCAACCTATTTAAGTTTCTGGAAAGTAGAAAAAAATAAATTATTGAAACTGTTTTGTGGCGTATAGAGAAACATTTGTAATCTTGAACACCTAAATTATGCGCACGGCAAACATCAAGGAGATTTAAATCCTCAATAAACTTAGTCAAAGCCATTTATGCCAGTTGTTGAGAAATGGGTGAATTTTGTGTTGATCTGTCCAATGAATTAATATTAATATTATCAATTACAACATTCATGTCACCTCCAATTATGAAATCATAGCCTGAAAGGGCCAACAGCTCTTTGGCTATCCATGGGAAAAAGGTGCTATCATATATTGTAGAAGCATACAACGACACAAACGCAAGGTTCTTACCACGTATTGCCTCGAAGGGAAGCTTTCGTCTCGAAGAAACAGACGGACCTTTGTCAGTATCCTCGGACAAACGTTTTGTGAACTCTTCTGCCTCTCGAGCCGATGTGAACGACAGCTGTTTACCTTGAAATGTCAGGTGAAGGGTACCAGGGTAGATCATAAACGTGGACATCCCTCTTGCCCACAGTTCTTTCTGAATGAGACTGAAAGCCTTCCTTCTCTGGACTGTATGGGCACTGTAATCTGCGAAAAACAGAATGTTTCTCCCTGTGTCTTGAATGGGGTTGTCGCTCTTCCTCACATTTCTAGCCCCTTATAGTATGGCTTGTTGGTCTTTGTACCGCAGGACCTTGAATTTCAGAGTGCTCAGAGTGTCCGTATTCTTTGGCTGTGGATTGTAGATTCTGTGTACCCTTTCAATCTGTAGTGGTTCAGTACCGAGGAAGGGCAACCACTTTGGGAGCATCTTTTGTAACAAACCAATGGTGTCATCCCCTTCCTGACTGGGCGCAAAATTCACGATGCGTATGTTGTTGCGTCTCTCGCGGTCCTCAAGTGCAGCTATTTTCTCCCGTAATTTGTCTATCTCCGAGGTAATCATACTCACCTCCCTTTTCAGCCCTCTAGTTTCAGACTGATCCCGGTTAGCTTTGTCAACATGGTTTCTAACCATTGTCATATGGTCTGTCAGTTCTGCAGAAAATCCATCAAATCTCTGATTCCCTCATAGCTAATTGAGGGCCCGCATAATGGCGTCCAGTTACTGAGTCATTCAGGAGTACATGCTCTTCATTAAATATAACCTATCAAAAAGTTCATATGAAATTATTGTACCTGATATTAAATGTTGGTGTTTACATTAAAGGAGAGGTCGACCCTCCATTGATTCCAGTTTCTGCTGTGAGAGAAACAAACAGACCTGATGGAGCCACTCAGACCTCAGGTAACAGATCTCCACCAGAACACCATCATGTAGTTATGACATATGCATCAAAATATGGATACAGTTACACTTTAGAAACACATTGAAAACTGAAAACTAGTAATTACATTCACAAAGACTCTCCTGGTCTTCACACTTTCTACAAAGAGGTCATTTTTAATGTAAAGACGCTACAGCGTTAGCTTTGCTGCACTGTTTCTCCTGAGAGTTTCCTCTAGAGAGCTTAGCTGAGCTGTGCTAGTTTATATAGGCTACTTTTCTAGATGGAGAGTAGTAGATGTTGATGGTAAACAAGTTCAATACTGTTAAAAAACGATGAGACCTTTGCAGCCTTCATCCTAAACATCTACTGCTAGTGCTGTAGAAGGTGGGACTCTGGATAATTAGGCTTTAGCTGCTGTGATATGCAGTGAATTGTTATGGTAACTAATATTAGTCAGTTAAATGGGACGTGTTGTTCTTAATTTTCCAAAATGTGTCCCTCTGATGACGTAAACAGGTGGGTGAGTTTCTAATGATTCAGCTACAGTGCAGTTGGCTGGTTGGTGGTCATCATCCTCAGTACATCAATGTCTCTGGGCCTGAATTCTGACTGAAGTGATCATAAGCAAAGAACTCAACACAAATATTTCAATGCTTTTGTCATTATTTGTAGTGTAACGTTTTACTTGGATTGTGTTGTATTTTATTCTGGTTTTAAAATGAATGTTAATAAAATAATTCATGCTATTTTTCTCAAAACAGTTCAAGAACCTGATACCCAAGGAACAAGTACAAATGAACAAATACAAGGTAACTGTCCACAGTTAGGATTTACAATATTAAATTTGGCTGATGAACCAAAATATGTTTTGAAACTTACAGTTATAAAGTTTATAGCTTTGCATAAGTGTTAGTTTTATTTTCTATATGGTTTTAATGAGTGTCATCATCATAATTGTAAACTTTTTAATAACTCCAGAAACAACTAACAATATACAAGTACAGATAAAGAAATACAACATATATTAATCATAAAGAAGAAAAATATAAAATAAAGAAGATAAAGAAGAATATAAATATAAAGAAGAGTTCAACTCTTCAGTAAAGTCCAGTTTCTGCTCTGAGAGAAATGAACAGAGATATTATCTCTTCAAAAATGTGTTGTATGTTAAGGAGGGCATTTAAATTAATATTTGAAAGAAATATACATTATTTTTCATTCAACAGGTCCCCAAGCAGCAAATAATAACACACGTCCAGATAACGAAATACAAGGTACATTTACACACTCACAGTAAGAGTATTTAATAAACTAAGTCTAAATGTTTTGTTTCTTGCATTGTACAGCTGTGTGCGTCATAATCCATCACTAAAGCTATATTTTATCAATAGCATCTAAACTATATCTAAATAATCACACTGTGTTGTATCAAAATACATACATGTACATTTTTAATGTAACTGAATGAGATCCAACTCTGTACATACATTTTATGTAAAATATAGCTAAACTAATGTTCTTTATTTCAAATGATGATCTACAACACAGAATCCACAGTTATGATATACAATAAAATATATAGTTTCTTCCTGAAAAGATCACATTAGTAGTAATAACATTACCATCATGTACACAGTCAGTTTTGCACTTATGGTCCAGTTATTGAGTCATTCAGCAGTAAATGCTCTTCATTCAATAGCAATATCATAAAGTTCATATGAAATTATTGTACCTGATATTAAGTTTTGGTGTTTACGTTAAAGGAGAGGGCAGCTCTCCATCGACTCCAGTTTCTGCTGTGACAGAAACAAACAGAACTGAAGGAGCCACTCAGGCCTCAGGTAACAGATCTCCACCAGAACACCATCATGTACTTATGATATATGCATCAAAATATGGATACAGTTACACTTTAGAAACACATAAAACACTGAAAACTAGTAATTACATTCACAAAGACTCTCCTGGTCTTCACACTTTCTACAAAGAGGCTATTATTAATGTAAACCTTTCAAATCCAAGACTTATACATTATAAAGATTGAGTAACTGCATCGACTACAATACAAACTGACCAAGTTGCAGGAGAGATGAATGGACACATGGACCTGCAGGTGGTTTTTGGCCATTTGAAAGTTCAAAGAAATCTCTAAAGGCTTTTTGTCCTCTACAGGGTCTAAAGGTTAAAGCCTTTTTCTTTAAAGTTCAATGCTCCATCAGGTCAAAAACTTAGACTCAAGTACAAAGTGTCCCAATCCAGTTCATTGTTATGTAACCATTAGGTTTAGAGGAGTACTCATCCTGATTTCTTAAATTTTTAGTTTTGAATCTCAGTAAAAGATCATTTCACAGTGGACAAGAGAACATTTACATGTTTTTCTTTGATCAGCCTCAGAGAAATGTAGCAAAGAAACAAATACATCTGCTCTTTTAAAATATGCTCCAATTCTTCTCTTTGATCTTTTGTCCAGATTGGGAAAAGATGCTTGTATGCAAAGGTAAACCCCCATCCTGTTCCCCTCTCCCCACCTCCATCTTTTATGTTAGAATGCAGTATTATGGTAGCAATAAAAGCAACAAAAGAAAAATGTTTATAATAGAAACATTGTGAATAAATAATATTGCACAAGTACAAATTTTGTAACATGAGTAATGACTATATTTCTTTTCTCTTATTAGAAATATGTTTGAATTTCATGTATATGTGTTTTTCTAGTGACCATCAAACCAGTTTCATCTAATTTTCCTTTGGGAACCATATTTAAAGAGAGAATGTCTTCAGGACAATATTACTGGGAGGTGACTGGACTGACAGGACAAACAGCAACCACTCCATCTTCAGATAAGCGATATAAGTGTCCAACATCCTGGTATGTTGGAGTGACCATTGAAACAGCAGAGAAGAGGAGAAAAGTTCTTTTAACTCCACAGAACGGCTACTGGGTTCTTCACTATGATGGAGAGAAAGGTTACTATGTTAATGATCCCTCTCAGACTCCTGTTCTAGTGAGAGATCGGTTCTCAAAGCTGGGAGTGTTTTTAGACTGTGATGAACACAAGCTGTCTTTTTACGACTGTGATAAACAGACACATCTCTACACTTTCTATGGTGTACCTTCAACATCTCTGATTCCACTTTTATATCCCGGACTCAAACCTCGATATACACTCGAAATATCTCAAACTGTGTGAAAAGTGATGAACTTTATCTACAGCAGTTTTGATTGAAGATCAGTTCCTGTATCTGTACTGTATGTTTTATAATAGTGACAAGAATTACAATGAAAGAATGTAATTATACATACATCTGAAAAAAAATGTAACAGTGCACAAAGTTATGACTTGACTATGCATATATTTTAATTTCGAACAATGACAGTGCTTAAAATGGGCTGTACATAAGATTAATTTGTACTTATTTTCATGCACTGAGCATTCTTTTGAGCATTATTTATTTTTTAATACCACACAACACATATAAAAAGGTAATTCGGTTACTTTTATGAATCAGTGTGGTATTAAAGACACATTTAAAGGCTCTCAGAGAAAGGAAACAACATTAGAAATCTTGAAAGCACAAAATGGTATGATAGATCCAGTGTATTTTTATAAGTGAAAGGTAAAAACTATACTTAACATAAAGCCACCTCATAAAAAAGGTATATATTTATGAATTAAAACTGTTTGCAGATCTTTCATAAATATTTGTTAAATTTCCACCTTTACATCATCAAAACAGCTGTTGTTTTGAAATGCAGCCACTGTTTTACTGAACATTTATGCTTACATATTGTCGCTGTCAGAACAAAGCCTCATATCTCCCAGAAAGTAACTTTATAGGAGAAGTAAAAACATTTTTTGTTAATGGAGAGGTCATTTATTCCAACTCATTTTGGACTATATCTATTAGTGGGTTCATCATGGAATTTTGACACAATATGAAGGGTAACTGGAAATTTCAAAAGTATTTTAAAAAGAACGAAAAATATATGAGATATGAGGTTTTGTATTAACGACAACAATATGTAATGCATAATAAGCCTTTAAAATATTTTCTATATCATTTTGTTCTACACTTTGACGACATTATCTAGAAGAAAGCTCACTCCAGAACTGTACAGTGTAACCCACTTAAAGTGAAGGTTTATTTTCATTTCATGTTTGTACTACACTTAAATATATAGGTATAGTTGTTGCAGTTCTCGAAATTTCCTGTAGATGGTCTGAGCCAGCTGGGAAAACCGGTCCAAACCAGTTTTAGACGAACGATACCACGAAACCACTTGCAGCTTAGCTTCGGATTTACTACACTTAAGAGCATTGAATTTATTGACCTACAGAAGACTAGAACTGAGCCATATTTTACTTATTTCACTCTGTAAAGGTGAAATTATCCATCAAGATCTTTTGCTGTCGATTATTTCTCCTTTTAATGAGCAACTCCGGTGAGTTAAACTCATCTGTTCTCATGCTAGTCAGCGTGAGTTAGCCTGTTATGCTGCTGACTGTAAAAGAGTAGGATGAAAACTGTTCAAACGGTTTATTATTAGAAAGAACGAAAGAAAAGAAAAAAAAAAAGCCAGTTGGAGTTGTGATTGTACTATGTTTTGGTTTTGTAAATGATTTCAGGTTAATGTTTTTGTAAGTATTCTTTGGAAAGCAGAATGCTAGCGCTCGGATTTGTTAAGAGCAAACTACATAGTTAAATTTGTCTGTACTGTAATTCGACGCCTAACGTATAACCTATAACCAGCTTTCTGCTTCATTCAGGAGTTTGTCTGATGTGATAAAGCAGGAACTACTGAACATTTTCTAGAGCCAATCATCTTTCATCTTGCCTCTGATTTCTTAATGTTTGAATCAGGAGTGAAGCTACAGATTTGGGTGGAGCAGCATGTTAGATGCAGGTTTGAATGACACTCTGCAGGAAAATAGATCTCCAGAAGGAGTGTTGGTGACCACTGATCTAAAGTCTTAGATATTGCTTTATTCCCAATGAGAGGACATTCTGCCACATAATACCGTAATAGACCATAATGTACTAAAACAACAGTCTGTGAGTGTTACAAAAGTGCATAGTTAAGGTACCAATAGATTTCACTAAAACAAGGCAAAACACACACAGTAAAGACAGCAGCTTCCTTTAAACCTGCCACAAAATGTAATTTTCTTGGTGAATTGTAAGGCCATTTTTTTCTAAGCCTAAGGTTTTGGTTTAGGTCAGGAAAAAGATTTATAGATGTGAAATCGTCTGTACTACTACAGTTACATGTGGAGAGAGAAACAAATGAATGGAAATCCTGAATAAATGAGTGGAGAAACATAACAAGTGCAGGTGCTTCCAGACATGTTACAATTAAGGTACACACTCATGACCTGCTCTGTGGTAAGCATAGAAATGCTGAGCCCAGCTGACCTCAATTTTGGATCAAAAGGAAGCGACTCTGAAAGATTTTTTTGCTGAATGTACTTTGGTGTTTGAAATGAAACAATGTATTTGAAGTGTATTTCACATATAAACACATTTTATTAATGTGATTACTACTGCTTCAGTAACCTTTATCACTAACGGTTGAAAATATGTGAATTCCTCCACTTCAGGTGGCTGGGCTGGGTTAACCAAACCTTCAACATCAGTGAAAAAAGTTGTTACATAGTTGTGTGTATATATGTATATATATATATATATATATATATATATATATATATATATATATATATATAGTTGGAGTTGTTTGTCTTTGTAGCAGTAGAACATACATGTTCTGTCGATAGACGATAAACTGAGGAGATAAAGTTGACTATCTATCCAGTTCAACCAGTTTCATTTTAACCCTCACCTGGACTCTGACTCTCCGCCCGCGTCTCCTCGCGCCTCTTCCGGGAGTTTCCAGGTAAGCTGGTGAGGTTAAAAGATCTCAGCAGCTCCAGATCTACAAACTCATTAAACCTGAACACTGTAGTGTCTGAAACAGAGCTGATTAAAGCTCTCAATGATCTCAGTGATCAGTGAGCAGGTGGACTCTGGATCTGTAGACCATCCTGAAGCTCTTCTTATTCAGTTACGCCTCAGCAGCTCCACATGAAGGTAGGCTGAGCTTTTCATTTAACACTCCATCTTTACGTTAACTCTGCATGTAGAAGACTCGAAAGAAAACACAGTTCATCATGTTTCAGTCTGTGTTTCTCATTTTCATACATTTTACATACAGTGTTATGACTTGATTACTGGAGTTGAAAAAAACATTAAAAAGTGAAAGTGAAATGGTGAACGTTCACAGTTGGGGATGATAATGTGTAGATTATATCACATGGTGTGTCCTAAAAGCATCATTGCATATAAAAGGGTGTTTGTTTAATATTTTTTCATGTTTGATTTTATTATAATTCTATCACATTATTTTTAATGCTGTTAACATTCAGTACTACTTAAATGTATCTTATTTTGTGTGTTACAGTCCTTACTGTGCTTTGTTGCTTTAACTGG
The DNA here is from genome assembly GCF_904425465.1 of Colossoma macropomum. NCBI lineage: Eukaryota > Metazoa > Chordata > Actinopteri > Characiformes > Serrasalmidae > Colossoma > Colossoma macropomum. The sequence continues at coordinate 34,999 of NW_023495361.1, forward strand.
ACAAAGTCAATAAGGACTGTGGTCTGAGATCACTTTGAAAATCTAGGATGTTTTTCATTTAAACCTGGAAATAATTAACAAATAATACAAAAAAATGTTAATTAACAAAAAAGGGAACAAAAGAGTTTAGAAATATTTAAAACAAAGAAAAATCATGGCAACTAAAATGGAGAAGACGTTCAAGATTCTGCATCATTTTTTCGTCACTATTTAAATCTAAGCGCTTTTGGAACACTGACCATGTTAGGACTTTTGTAGAAGACAAGTCAGACCTGTTCTATTAATCTTTACATCTTGCATTGACTGTCAGGTAGATCTGATCTACTTTTTGAAGTCTTTTTTCAGAAGTTCCTGGTAGCTCAAGTTTCATTAAAGTAAAAGAGGGACATACTGTACCAAATACTAAGAAATTCTGAAATTCATGTTGAAATTGAGTAAGATTCTACTTTTCACTCCAATTGCTGTGCTGATACTGTCATTTGTAATGAAAAACCTTCTATTAAATTAGAAAGAAGTGCAAAATAGCATTTTAACTTCTTCGTCTCAGACTTTTGGACAATGTGTATGTATGCATCAGAGCCACCAGAACCTCAGGAACATGCGAGCATTTCTCCCACTGCTGTAGTGGGGCATTGACCCACCACCCTCTGTTTGAGTTCAGCATACTTACATAGCACAGACCTATAGACAGTAGTGAGTTTGTGTGCAGTAAGAGGAGCTGCGGCTCACTTATCAGGTAAAATTGCTTTTACTGCGATACACAAACTAATGCACTGGGTCACGCTTAGGCTAACTAATATTGCTTTCCATTTACAGTTATGCTTCTCCTATTGCTGATGTTTAACCTTCTTAGCTGTTCAAATGCAGGTAATTCATTGGTGTCACCAAAACCCTTAGTCCCTGTTTATACCTGGTCATTTCATGTCACTTGTATCTGGATTGAAACAAGATTTTAACCAAACGCAAATGCACTTCAGACTCGACAGATTTGATTGGTAATATACAGATCAGCTCATATACAACAACCAATAACATGTTGTTAATTGTTTTTTCTGCTCTATAAAAAAATACAGTTGTCACTTTGAAAATTACAATTTTTCAGGAGGTTATTAATTTCATTACACTGGCTTCACACCAGTGTTTATAATACTGTCTGTTTAGAATTATTAGCCTCCTGTGTTAGTTATTGTGGTCATGGCTGAACGATTTGGAAAAATATTTAACTGCGATTTTTCATACCAATATTGCCATTGTGATCTAAATGTGATTATTTTCTGTAAATAAAGCTCCAGGCCTATTTATATTTTGCCAAGAAATAATTTTTTTGGACTTGAATGCTAAATGTACTGTGCCACATGGCCCCTTCGTTATTGGGTTAAATTTCCCCAATTAAAAAAATTGACACAATATTAATTGATGCAGAAAATGTGTTTTATGATTATGTGCATATTGCTATATGCTTACAATTTACTGCTGAAAGCCAAAAATCTTAGACGCTCTTTGTATTTTTTAATAAAAATGATTTTTACAGAGCATATCACTGAAGAGACGCCATCTAAGATCCAGTTTATAGCTCAGATTTGTGGAAAAATGGGTCGACTTTCAGTAGGAAAAAAAATTGTGAGTTCAGCTTCTTTTATTATAAGAGTTTAAAATGACATCGCCCATCTATTTGACTATTGTGGTCCCAAGGAGTTAAAAGGTTAAATTGACAGCCTCATTATTATGATGGTAGAGTGGCATCTCTGTTATTGCCATTCCAGGCCCTGAACACCTGCTATAGCGCTATGTAACTTTGGAGGAGCAGCGTGAGAACACTCACAGGAACTGCGCAACACATTTTGGCACCATGTCACACTCAAACAACTATAGGTATTCAGCTAGCTTTAAGAAGAACCTAGCTTGGTGTTCCCAGCATTGACATCATGGCAGAGGCTCCAAAGAAACAGAAGAAGACATTGTCGGTGGAAGTGGAGAAGATCTCAGACTGGCTTTTACTCATTGGTGAGAGCTAAAAGAGATTAAAGGATGCAAAACAGTCATGGCTAACGGGAAAACAACAAAATTCAACAGTATTCATCCCTACCAAAGTTATTAATGAAAGATTGCACCGAAGGCTGTAACCTTATCTGTCAACCCTGTCTCATGGTGTTTTGTAGTTTTTACGGATGCATTAAGTCATTTAACCTCAGTCTAGTTTCGGGCTAGCATGCAAAAAAAAACCTCATCCCATTCAATCAAAGAGTTCGGTCAGTCTTTGTCAGTCTCAGCTGAATAAGCCTTGAATGTGTGCAACCTCCTGGAATAAAGTCCTGTAATGCTACTCTACCTTGTAAGTTGACATGGATCTTTTTTTCTGATGTTGCCTTTGCTGGTGTTGTGCAGAATTCCAACTCCCCGGCAGAATCTGAATCCCCTTCGCATACACACAGGCATATGGATTGGGGAGCCAAAGAGCAAAACATACCAATTTTCGCATAATGCGGCTTTAAGTCCTTGATCATGCATATCATTTGTTATGTAATGTACTGAAACAAAACAGCGAATAACGATGAGGTGAAGTAAAGACCAAACTGGCCAAACTAGTGCTTTAACTGGCTCAGGGTGCAGAAGACTACTGAATTAGTCCCAGAGGAGAAACTCAGGAGTTAATGCTTCTCTTTAGGCATCACAGTCTAGTGGGCATATTTTCCTCCATAAGCAAAACAGCAAGTAGAGGCGTCTTCACAGTAATAAGAGGGGTTTTGTTGGTCTAATGTGACTTGGAGAGATGGATGCCTTTAGAGTTGTATAAGATCTGACTAAAGATGCATCTCGGACCTTCTGAAGTAGTTTAAGTGATCAGATTTCAGATCTCAGATCTCAGTTTTAAATGGGTGCATTTACACCTGCATTTTTATGTGGATGAGCCCTATTTATATATAATCCTGATACATGAAAGGTCCAGATGTAAAGAGGGTCTTATATTTCCATAAATGTTGGATTTCAAATTTCATTTTAACAAAAATAATCTCTCTTTTTTAGATAAATTCTCTCTGGTGGTTCCTGATGGTGTATTAGGACAGAAAGGATCTTCAGTTGTCCTGCCGTGCTCACTCTCTCCACCACTGAACTGTAAGGACTATGAAATACACTGGTACAGCCCCAATGACAAAGAAAACCCAATTCTACTGTACAAAGACCGAAAGGTCCAGGAGAACGCTGGAGATCCTCAGTACAGAGGCAGAGTGTCTCTCTGGAGAACTGCAGAAAGGGAACGTCTCTCTGAAACTGGAGAACCTCACAGTAGCAGACAGAGGAGAATATGTGTGTTTTGTCGAGAGTCATCGATGGTATGAAAAGGGAAGCATGTTCTTCACTGTTCCAGGTTAAGACATGGTTTAACACATAAACATGAGCCCTCATCAGGGTGTTTTGGTTAACCTTGATCTGTCACTAGGTTAAACAGACATGTTACCACCTTTCTTGGTTCCACATTGTTACTAAATTTGTTATTTAATACTCCAATTGTTATTTCAATTGTATGCAAAATGTTTATGTTTTAAGTGTTTTTACACAGTGTTGTATAATTCAGTGTAAAATAATGAACAAACCCAACTTACACTCTATTCAATCCTCTAGTGGTTGGATCTCCTCTTCTCCTCTCATTGGCTGAAGCTGGAGAACAGGTGAATGTTACCTGTGCATCAAGTGGGTGGTCACCAAAGCCCACTCTAACCTGGAGAAACGAAGAAGGAAGAGACCTCAGAAACAGTGTTGACAGTGTTGTTTGTAAACACTATAAACAGATTTAAAACTGTGTTAAATTTCAAAGTGACCAACATTCTTGGTTATAGCTTTAGGTAGAGTTAGAAATCAAAATGTGTTTCAGTTCTAGTGGAATATACAGCAACATATTCAGAATAATCTCAGTCTTGTTTTCTAAAAACAATATAAAGCAATGGACAGCTGTGAAAAGATGTGCCTGACCTTTAAAAGTGGTTATTACCTTTTTTTTAATGTTTTAATGATCTATATCTGCTTTACAAACAGCAGAAACAATGCATAACATGAAACATTAACTCTTGAAAAACCAGTTTGGCTGAAACTGAATAAGATTCCAATGTTTATGTTATATGTTCTCAGCTTACACCTATGTGCTGTCTGAACCCTGAACTCCATCAGAGGGCAGTGTAGAGCATGTGTCTTACATTTTGGCCTGAAGTTCTATTCCAGGGGTGCTCAATCCTGATCTTGAGTTCAGATCCAACGCACCAACAGCCAGCCGGGCCTCATAAATGCAGTTAAGCATTGTTCATCCACCGGTCCAGCCTCATAGCCGCAGTGTGGCATCGCTCAACAGCCAGCCCAGCCTCATAGCTACAGTGTAACATCGCTCAACTGCCGGACCAGCCTCACAGCTGCAGTGTAGCATCGCTCAACAGCCGGCCCAGCCTCATAGCTGCAGTGTAACATTGCTCAACTGCCGGATCAGACTCATAGCCGCAGTGTGGCATCGCTTAACAGCCAGCCCAGTCTTATAGCTACAGTGTAACATCGCTCAACTGCCGGCCCAGCCTCACAGCTGCAGTGTAGCATCACTCAACAGCCGGCCCAGCCTCATAGCTGCAGTGTAGCATCACTCAACAGCCGGCCCAGCCTCATAGCTGCAGTGTAGCTTCACTCAACAGCTGGCCCAGCCTCATAGCTGCAGTGTAGCATCACTCAACAGCCGGCCCAGCCTCACAGCTGCAGTGTGGCATCACTCAACAGCTGGCCCAGCCTCATAGCTGCAGTGTGGCATCACTCAACAGCCGGCCCAGCCTCACAGCTGCAGTGTGGCATCACTCAACAGCCGGCCCAGCCTCATAGCTGCAGTGTAGCATCACTCAACAGCCAGCCCAGCCTCACAGCTGCAGTGTGGCATCACTCAACAGCTGGCCCAGCCTCATAGCTGCAGTGTAGCATCACTCAACAGCCAGCCCAGCCTCATAGCTGCAGTGTAGCATTGCTCAACTGCCGGCCCAGCCTCATAGCATTTGTCTCGGATTACTGCACTTTTGTAGATCTCAACAACAAGGAGGGCTTTCCCCACTCGTGGTTTAACTAGCAAGCTGTTTGGCTCCTTTGCTTATAGGGCGGGACTTTCTCGACAGACGCCATGAGGATCCCCTGGAGCATTTACTACTTGTGCTCAATGTGTCAGTGTGTTCTACGTCCTCTCTGTCTCTCTCTCTCTCTTTAAGACTCTGAAGGGTTGGTCAGTGTGAGCTCTTGGCTGCTTCTCTCTCCCTCGGAGTCAGAGTGGATCTCCTGTTCTGTGGGTTTATCTGATCAGGAGACGAGAGAGGGAAGAGTGCTAACACTCAGACCTGCCTCTCAAGATCGAACAGGTAAGACCACTAACTTTCTTTGTGATGCGGTTTAATGATCATCTAAACATCTGAACAGTTTTGGTTCTCAGATAAATAAGGAAAAATGTGGTATATTATTACCAGGAGAACCAGGAGTTTCTCCCGGATGGACGGCCTTCATCATCTCACTGGTGATCTGTCTGTTGTTGTTGGTTGTAATAGCAGCCCTCATCTTAAAGATCAGAGGTAAGGGATGTTTAGTCATCAGCAGGGGTTCACGATATAACAATATTTATTATTACTGTGATAATGTCACAATATGCTTTTCTGAGTGTATTATTGGTTTCGTCAGTGCATAAAGAACACTAACTTCATGTTTTATCACATGGACAGCAAAACTAGTCCAGTTTAATTGGATTTAGTGCAGCGCAGTGTGTGAACTGTCAAATACAATCATTTTTGATAGTGTTTTTTCAAAATGCTTCTTTTGCCTTTCAGTTATTGTAATAACACTGTCATCATGTCTTCTATTTTTTGCTATCAGGCCACATTTTCCAAAAGGACCCAGAGCCCACACCAGTAGGTAAGACTCAGTTTGTTGTTGTGAGGAAGTTGCATCTCCATCATTAATACAAATGTCCTGATTACATCTTCACAGAAAGCAGCCTGAACATGCATAATATTTTTACTGAGCACTATATGAGAACTAACTATATTTATTAAAAAGTAAGAGATAAATGAGGCAAATCTTTTCAAGATATCATTTTTTTTCTTGCGGTCATTTAGAAGAAGAAACATGTTTCCTTGTTGGTGAGTAGAGCTGATTAACACCCTTAACCCTTTCACTGCATTTTCATTTTCACTCACATAAGGCAGCTTATTTACATCAAACTACTCTGAATGGCTTTCTTTACTTAACCAAAAGATCAGTGGAATTCCCTTTTGAAAGATCTGAATGGTATCCCAAAATCATCTAGCTATGCCCACTGTTTTTAACAAAAATTATTTATTTATTTATTACTCATTCTTTGTTTATTGTCCATAGGGCTGATCATTATGACGATATATATTGTTTAACTGGATTTAGTGCCAGATACTGACAAAAATATTATGCTCACTGTTTTTGACAGTATTTTAATACAAATAAAAACAGTGACATATCGTGTATCATGAAATTGTCTTGAAGTATCATGATTTTTAGCCATATTGCCCACCTCTGTCAATATTCTGATGGAAAAAATAACAAATCCAGTTATTTTTAGCAGTTTAACATATTATTATAACTGCTAATTATGCAGTACTCCAGTTTTAATAATACATTCAGATATGTATCTGAATATGTTTGTAAATATGTACAGATAGAGCGCTATCTAGATCACATTAACCATGTAACTTTTTTCCTTTTGCAGGTCCAGAAACGATTAACCAAGAAACAAGTAAAGATAAAGAAACACAAGGTAAAACACTGAAATCTGCATTCACAGTATTTTACAGAGAGTGGTGGATGAGCTTTACTCCTTTCCTCTATAAAGCTGCATAGTTACCATCATTAATTCACAGTTGTAGTCAAAAGTTTGGGCGCCCCTGGTCAAATGACGTTTTGTTGATTTTCTGAGTGTAAATAAGTTACACATCCTCTACAGAGAAAACACTTCTACACATTTTAATGCACAATTACTGATTATTTGCTGAATTAAACACATTGGAGAAGGTTGAAAAATCTGAGTCAGAGTCAAAAAAATGTAGTCTATGCAAAACATAAGTAACCTATTAAACAATTAACCTATTTTCACTTACAATTAAAAAACAATTCAAACTTTACATGAAACTGTACAGCTGCTCTGAGTTGTATTTAATAATCACGCTGTAAGAAGTGCATGGAAGAGATTTATTGGTTTTGAATCTAATCCATTTCAGTTCCATGCATTTACTGTTAATGTAGCTCAGCTAGTTTTCTCTTTATTTCAAAGCCTGGAATGCAGCTTTTGCAAGTGTAAGACAGAAGAAAAGACAGTTTATAGTGATATTTCCACACGAGAAAACAGCATTCCAGTTATGATCCAATTATTGAACAAATACTCAACATTGAAAAACTGATCAATAAATAATAAAGTATAAATGATTAGATCTAACACTAAGTTATTTACAGGAGAGTTCAGCCCTCCGTCATGTCCAGTTTGTGCTGTGAGAGAAATAAACAGAACTGAAGGAGCCACTCAGACCTCAGGTAACAGTTCTTCACCAGTGCACCATCATATACACATCAAAGACGTAAAACACATTAAACATTGTTTCACCTTCAAATGTTGTTCCTCATCTATCTAGTACAGTGATAATGTTTGCATACGGAGAAGAATCCTCCTGGAAACAGTGCACAAATGTTTTATGTTCTGTCATTCTAGCATTTAATTTAGAGTAGAGTTGTATTCAAACAGTATTCTAACAACTAGTGAAAGAACAAGACAGAATTCATACTACAACCCCATTTCCAAAAAAGTTGTGATGCTGTGAAAAATGTAAATAAAAACAAAATGCAATGATGTGCAAATCATTTAAACCCTATATTTCATTGACAATGCACCAAAGACAACATATCAAATGTTGAAACTGAGAAATTTTATTGTTTTTTGAAAAGTATATGCCATAAACACATTCCAAAAAAGTTGGGACGGGGGCAACACAAGGCTGGTAAAGTGTAATGCTTAAAAAACACCTAATGGTTGATTGACAACAGGTCAGTAACATGACTGGGTATAAAAAAGCAGTCTTTCAGAAGTAAAGATGAGGAGGGGTTCACCACTCTGTGAAAGACTGCACCATCAAAGTGCAACAATTGAAGAATAACGTTTCTCAACATAAAATATCAAAGAACTTTTGCTCTTCATCATCTACAGTACATAATATCATTAAAAGATTCAGAGAATCTGAAGAAATCTCTGTATGTAAGGGACAAGGCCAAAAACCAGTATTTGCTGGCAGTGATCTTGGGCCCTCAGGCGGCACTGCATTAAAAACAGACATGATTCTGTAGAGGAAATCACTGCATGGGCTCAGAAACACTTCTGAAAACCATTGTCTGCGAAAACAGTTCGTCGCTGTATCCACAAATGCAAGTTAAAACTCTAAAACGCAAAGAAGAAACCAGATATAAACAGGATCTAGAAATGCTGCCACCTTCTCTGGGCCCGAGCTCATTTAAAGTGGACTGAGGTGAAGTGGAAAATTGTCCTGTGGTCCAACAAAACAACATTTTCAAATTTCTTTTTGAAAATCATGGACACTGTGTCCTCCAGGCTAAAGACCACTCAGCTTGTTATCAGTGCACAGTTCAAAAGCCAGTATTCATGATGGTATAGGGATGCATTAGTGCACATGGCATGGACAACATGCTCATCTGTGAAGGCACCATTAATACTGAACGATATATACAGGTTTTGGCGACATGCTGCCATCCAGACGGTGTCTTTTTCAGAGAGGGAAGGCCTTGATTATTTCAGCAAGACAGTGTGAAACTACATTCTGCACGTATTACAACAGCATTAAAGAAGTCCGGGTGCTAAACTGACCTGCCTGCAGTCCTGACCCACTGAAAACATTTGGAGCATTATAAAATGAAAAATATGACAAAGGAGACCCTGAACTGTTGAGCAGCTGAAATCCTGTATCAAACAAGAATGGGAAAACATTTCACTTTCAAAACTACAGCAGTGTCTCCTCAATTCCCAAACACTTACAGTGTTGTTGAACCTCACATGATGAAACACAGTGGTAAACGAGCCCCCATCCCAGCTTTTTTGGAATGTGTTGTTGGCATCAATTTCAAAATGGGCATATATTTTTCAAAAAACAATAAAATTTCTCACTTTCAACATTTGATTTGTTGTTTTTGTACTATTTGCAGTAAAATATAGGGTTTAAATGATTTGCACATCATTGAATTTTGTTTTTATTCACATTTTACACAGCATCCCAACTTTTTTGGAAATGGGGTTGTACTTTTCATTCAAATCAAAGATAAAATTCATTTTGAAAGAGGATAAAAATACTAAGAAACATTTGAAGATGGATCTACCAAATACAATGAAAATGAAAAGGTCACTCAACAAGCACTGATTTTAAATGTGATCCACTGTGGAGCTGTCCATGTTTGCATTGCGTTTTTACTTACACAGCCTTTTACTTTAGCTTTTTCAGCTAATAATGAATAGAGCATGCTCTGCATCGGTATAAGCTGCACTGGATTAATGATTTTGTGGCATTTTGTGATTTGTATTGCCTCTGCCTTAGATTTTCTTAACATATACATACACTGTGTGGCCAAAAGAATGTGGACACCTGACCATCACACCTATACGAGCTTGTTCCATATCCCATTTCAAATCCATGAAAAATAATGAAGTTGTCCCCCCTTTATGGCTATAACAGCTTCTACTCTTCTGAAAAGGCTTTCCACAAGATGTTGGAGTGTGTCTGTGGAAATATGTGACCATTCAGTCAAAAAAGCATTTGTGAGGTACTGATGTTGGACGAGAAGGTCTGGCTCACAGTCAACATTCCAGTTCATCCCAAAGGTGTTCAGTGTGGTTGAGGTCAGGGCTCTATGCAGGCCACTGGAGTTCCTCCACACCAAACTTGTCAAACCTTTATAAAGAACAGGGGCTCAGTCATGCTGGAACAGGAAAGGATCTTCCCCAAACTGGTGCCACAAAGTTGGAAGTGTGTAACTGTGTAAAATGTCTTTGTGTGCTGTAGCATCAACATCACCCTTCACTGGAACTGAGGGGACCAAACCCTGAAGAACAGTCCCAGCTCATTATCCCTCCTCCACCAAACTTTACTGTTGGCCCTATGCATTCCTGTAGGTAGTGTTCTCCTGGCATTCGCCAAACCCAGATTAATCGCTCCAGAAAACATGTTTTCACTGAGTCCAGTGACGGTGTGTTTTACACCACTCCAGCCAACACTTGGCATTGCACATAGTGATCTTTGGTTTGTGTGAGGCCATTTAGCAACAGATGATAGGCAACTCTTACACGCTACACACTTCACTTGGTGGCCCCGCTCTGTGAGTTTGTGTGGTCTACCGCTTAATGGCTGAGCTGTTGTTGCTCCAAGACACTTCCATTTCACAATAATAGTGCAGTTGACAGGGGCAGATCTAGCAGGGCAGAAATATCACAAACTGACCTGTGGCACAGATGGCATCCTATGACAGTGTCAGGTTTTACCCTTCTCAGGTTTACCCTTCTCATCACTTGACGTTGTACCTCAAAGACTAAATCTTGGGAAAACTGCCTCTTAAGAGTATTACTTTTATTTTGTAGCATTATGCCATTTTAATGAGGGCTCTGGGGCGATTGTATCCCTTTGTAAGCCAGGCTTCAGCTGCACTGTCTTTTTTGGGACTAAAATAAATCTATAATGTCACACCCAACACTGAATCTCTTCTGTGATTATGTATCCATTTCTCTTGTTAAAGAGTTATTGCTGCGGTTAGCCTTCCAAATAAAAGTAAGTCTGTAGCATGCAGCGTTCCCAAAATTTATACTTTTAAGTGCAACATCCTTCGATGTCATATACGTCATATACGACATCATTGTATTAGGGTTAAAAGTACTGAATATGTGACTGAAACACCTGAACTGAGTAATTAGGAGGAATGTCCACATACTTTTGGCCATATAGTGTGTTACCATTACATGAAGATTCTGTGGCAGTAAACATACAGTTTGTGGAAATGTTCTTGTCAAATATTAAGGTCAATGTTTTCCATCCAACGATGAAATAGAACAGTAAATATTTTGGCTAATATGAAATTCTGTATGTCACATTTTTAAGAAGAGCTCAGCGTCCCATCAACTCAAGTTTCTGTTCTGAGAGAAGTGATCAGAGCTGATGGAGCCACTCAAACCTCAGGTAACTGAAATGTAGCTCAGCTATTGTTTTTTTATTGTTATTATCTGAAACTCTTGTCCTCTAAACATGTTATGTATATTAATGACTTTGCCATTAATGAGAAATGTGTTACTGTACTTACGGTTACATTTTTTAATAACTTGAGCAATCAAAACATCGTAAAGCGTAACAAAAATCTGCATGAATATACTTATCTCTGAATGTCATATTTTAAAGCAGATCTCAGTCCTCCATCACGTCCCGTTTGTGCTGTGAGACAAATAAACAGAACTGATGGAGCCACTCAGACCTCAGGTAACACCATCCATCACCATCACCATCATTTACAGTACATATCATTACAACAATATACTATACTATACATTACTAAAATATAAAAGAAAACAGAAATTATAATAAACTGCATATACTGTCATAATAACTTTGCATAAAAGTTAGCATTATTTTGTATATGATTTAAATGAATGATGATGACATTAAACAAGCAAAAAGAAAAGCTTATCTGTTGTTCTCTGAACATTTTGAGGAAGATTTAAATCACTGTTTCCGTTGTTTTATGTGATCCTGAGGGGTGCCAATAATTTCTTCACTTGACTGTCTATCTAAGGACAAATTCAGTATTAAAATTATGATTCCGTTTTTGAGTCACTGAGCAATCAAAGCATTTAAAAAACATAAAAGGAAACATGTATGAGCATATTAATCTATGAATGTTTATTTTAAAACAGATCTCAGTCCTCCATCATGTCCAGTTTGTGCTGTGAGAGAAATAAACAGAACTGATGGAGCCACTCAGACCTCAGGTAACACCATCCATCACCATCACCATCATTTACAGGACATGTAATTACATAGAAACAGAAACAGAATTGAAACACTTAAAAAAAATAAAGAAAACAAAAGTTATAATAAACTGCAGAAACTCCTAAAATGTTATCATTATTTTTATATAGTATAAATGAGTTGAGATGACATTTAACCTGTTTTCCTTTCAGCAGGTCCAGAAACAGCTTTCACATTTTTTAATAATTAACAGTGTTTCTTGAAAATGTAGCACATCTGTTGTTCTCCTCATTGTGTCAATTGGTTATTTGATGTAGTTGTTTTGGTCAGTTTCCTGAGGGGGTGCCAACAATTCTGGAGTTGACTGTCTTTCTATGGACAAATTCAGTATTTTAATAATGTTTCAGTTTTTGAGTCACTGAGCAATCAAATAATGTAATATTTTAAAGCAGTTCTCAGTCCTCCATCTTGTCCAGTTTGCGTTCTGAGAGAAATAAACAGAACTGATGGAGCCACTCAGACCTCAGGTAACACCATCTAATACACCATCATATACAGTTCATATAATAACATAAGCACTAAACGCGTTTAAGATACTTTAAAAACAAAGAAAACAGGAATATAATAAATACTGTCATAATAATTTTGTAAATATGTTAGTATTAATTAATATGATGTATTTTGTAATCTGTAAAGAAGTGTGTATGAAATCATGAGATCTAACACTGTTTACTTTAAAGCAGATCTCAGCCCTCCACCATGTCCAGTTTGTGTTCTGAGAGAAACAAACAGAACTGACGGAGCCACTCAGACCTCAGGTAACTTATTAGACATTAAAATATTGCTACTACACACAATATAAATACATATAAAAATACAAGGCCAGTAAAAACACTAAAAACTAGTACATTTGAACGTAGGCTACTGAAACTGTAACCCAAGAATCATAATACACTGTTAAGGTAGAAAGCAACAAACTGTGCATATAAATATTTAGAATTTAAAATGAGAAGATTCTTTTCTTCTCAGCAGGTCCAAAAACAGCTAATAAAGAAACAGTTACAGATAAAGAAACACAAAGTAAAATTCAGTAATCTACATTCACAATTATGACAGTGTGGTTGATGAGCTTTACTGAGCTGTAGCTCTACAAAGCTGCATCTTCTCATTTACATGATCTAAACTGTATTTAAATAACTAAGTAAAGGAACATTCTAAACATGTGATTTCATACATAAGCATTGCTAATGAACATACAACCTATTATACTTAAAGCACTCTGATTTCACACAGCAGTTACATAAAACTACTTGAAACCTCTAACAATTCTACTTTTAAAAGAAACACGATTACTAAGAAAAGAAAATGAGATTTCTTAGGAAAGAACATAATTTTGAAGTTTGTGTTAATCAACACTATAAAGAAAGAAATTACATAGTATTGAATAAAAGAACTGTTGAGTATATTATCTAGTTGCTGTTAATATTTCCTGTGGATATTTATGGCAGAACCTCTATTACGCTTGAAGTACTTTACTTACGCAGTTCTATTTCGAGTAGGAAGAGAAATTAGCATGATTACAAAAGAATAAAGCAAATATACAAATAAAACAAGGTTCATGCTGTGAAGTTTCATAACAATCCGCCAAAGTGTTTCTGAGTTAGAACAGAGTATGTGGGTTTTTACAAAGCACCGCCCTCTTTCATAATGTGCCTTGTAGATAACAGCTAATTGCTGTAAAATCCAACATTTTAAATTTGTCGACTATAAGCTTGATGTGTTTCTATCAGAATGGACCATTTTTCATAGGAATCTGCTCTTTTGTACAGGAATTCAATACATTACTGCAGTGTTTTCGCTGTAAATTTGCTGTTTCTTTACAGGGCACAAGAGGAATCAATTCCCCTCCTGGAATTTTCAATTGGGGAAATAGCTTTACTCCACTTTTACTGATTAAATCATGTTTTAGGCACATTTAAACTCACATATCTTTCAAATTACTGAGACTGCACTAACCTTTGACCTATGTTATGAAGGAAACACATACTAAATGTAGCACACAGCAAACACTATGATAAAACACACAAACTCAGCATGAATATTTCAATTATTTACTCATTATTATTAATTCAAAATGATTTTCAAATTCAGTGTGTTATGGATGATATTTGAATGAGTGTTTGTGAAATAAAGTAGTAGTGCTGTAAAAAATCTAAGTAATATGATTTGTCACTTACCCAAGATGCAGTTGATAAGCCAAGACATCTAACAAATAAAATAAGATTTTGGCACATACTTCTCCAGATGAGTCTGCTGATAGTCCAATCCCAGTGTTTGATAGCAGCGTTCCAGCCATGTCTTGGCTGATCGACTACATCGGGTAGGTGATAAATCAAGTTAATTTGATTTTTCAACAAACTATTCCCCTAACTCTGTTTTCCTTTTAACAGATCCAGAAACACCTGGCGGACAAACAACATATATGGAATGAAAGGTAAATTCTACACTCTGGGTTGCAGGGCTGTACTGAAATTTCAGCCACCAAAAATGGTTGAAAATGGTACTATTATTATTTCTTTTTTGTTAAAAAGGCAAAAAAGCACAAAAGATTACAAAGAAATGACTACAATGAAGTGTTAATCTGAATGATAGTGATAGGGTGATTAAAATAATAAGTGATTAAAAACCTGATAGCACTGAATAGTTGCAGCATGCATAAAATCACGTAAAGCTGGGAATCTTTGGCTGCATGACACTTTATTCTATGTTATAGTGCCCCTAGCAGTGCAGATACACCAAAATGTGCATTTCACTTATTAACTTCCTAACAATTTGCTTTAGTAACAGTCGTTTCTAAGTTTTATTTTTACAGTGTTCGCTCTACAAAATTTCTAACATTTTCTCTGATAATTATTATAGTGGATATACACTCATCATCAAAAAAATAGTTGCACCCAGAAGAAATCAACCGACAGGAATGAAATTTGGTGCGTAGGTTTGATATTGTGATCATGTGAACGATCCAAGTTTCATGTGACGTAAGCAAGGGCGGGCCTTATCGCTGTACCTGACTAGCTATATAAGGTCATCCTGTTGCACGTGCTTCCCATTCTGACTTGTGCTGTTGTGTTGGTAGCATTCTTTGCAAGCAAGGATGACTCAGAGAAGAGTCTGAAAGCAATTTGAGCAGTTGGAAGAGTTCGAGAGGTGTCGCATCACAAGAAGCGAGATGGCGCGCCATACCGGTCGTGCGGATATTACCATAGCACATTGTTGGCTGCAGTGGACAGAAGAAGGCATGCACCAGCGACATGAAGGATCTGGGAGACCTACATGAACCAAACCAACGGATTGTCCGACATGCGCAGAGTGACCCAACAGCCACGATTGTGGACATTCAGCGAGCAGTGATGCCCCCATGAGTCATCCTGTTAGTGCCAGCACCATTGGCAGATGAGCACCCAACGCAGGACTACATGAACGCAGACCGTTACGACGACTGGCAACATCCTCAGTGACGAGTCCCACTTCAGTCTTGGTGGAGACGACCAATGAATCCATGTGTGGAGGCACCATAATCAGCGCCAAGGTGAACAGTTTGCTGTCACGCGTCCAGAAGGCCTGGTCTCGTGGTTTGCGGTGCAATTTCGTGCGATGCCAGATTATCTTTGGTCTTTATAACAGGCACTTTGACAGCCCAATGTTACGTCAATGTGGTCCTACAACCAGTGGCCCTAACTTTTCTGAACGCACACTCCGGTGCGCTATTGCAACAGGACAGCGCTTGTCCGTATACTGCTGCCTTCTCAAGAGTTTGCCTTGAAGACACAGATACTGTGCAATGGCCAGCCGCATCACAAGACCTACCCCTGATTGGAAATGTGTGGGACGCTATAGGATGCGCTATCAACACACCACCCTACTGCAAAATTTGCAGGAACTGCATGAGAATATTCAAGCTGCATGGGACGGATTATCGCAGGACACCATTAGGAACCTCAACTCCATGCCGAGACATCTGGCATTTATTGTTCCTGGTAGCCTTTATCCAGGGATGGGGGAGTAGCTAAGTAGCGTGCTACTTTTTGTAGTTAGCTACAAATTTTTGCAGCTAATAGCTGTAGCTGCTACAGTTTTATGAAATGTAGCTAGTAGCTGTAGCGCCTACAAATTTTTGTGTAGCTATAGTGATAATTTTCGCTACAATTTTGACACAGGCTTCCGTCAATCTAGGCAAAATCTGAACCACAGAACGCGGCCGTTAACTGGGCTGGTGGCGATTGTGCAATCCTGACTGAGCCGTGGACAGTTTGAGCAAACGGGGACGCGCTGCCCCCACGCGCTGATCACCCCTTACTAGGAGGCTTAGCTCAGGGGTTGCAACCGAAATATTAAAAAGAGCCATTTTGTCATTTGTCATTTCATGTAGCTCTCATCTCAGTTGGGAGAAAACTTTTCCGCAAAAGAGTTTCTTGTAAAATGTCTTTCAAAGTTCGACTTCATATGAGGCTTTAGTCTGTTTCTCATTCATCATCTTCTTGTTCAAATTGTCCCATTCCACCTTAAATGGCACCAGTAATGTAATCAGAGCCACCAAGATAGTCAGAGACCCCACCCACCCTGCCCAAGGACTGTTCAGCCTTCTGCCCCCTGGGAAGACCGCAAGCTTCCTTGTTCCTTCCCTGTAAAACTGCTGTCATTTACTGGCGGACATTTGGCCAGTAATTTACTGGTTACTTAGAGTATTAATACTGTACTATATAGTTACTGTACTGTAATCAACTGTTTCTACGTACAGTTGATTGC